>NC_088621.1:7977500-8067500 GCF_036013475.1 Columba livia
TCATCCATACACATCCATGAGCTACATGTGCATAATTTTTGCGGACTCAGCATTTCTAAAGCTTCACAAAATGTGTAACTATTAGTTCAGAAAGTCGCGTAAGTACTTGCATCACTTTAACACAGAATGAAGACAACAAGATTTACATGCTTGTATAAACTAATTGGTATGAGCTCCTGGTGACAGGAATACAGCGGACACTGTATGTACAGTGACACCACTGACACTTGCCCTGCCATGCTGGTTTCCAACGGAGCGATTGCTGATATATGACAGGGCAAGACCAAAGTCCACTTTATTGTATGCCACATGATTAATAGCCAATAGTTTGTCCAAGTCATCTCTGAACCAAACAATTTTTTAATAGATGCACTAAAAATAAATGTAAAAATTCAAGAAAGATGCCGCTTAGAACTGTGCTGCATAGTTCAGTTTGGACTGACAATGACAATTGCTGATCTGCCTCTAAAGTGCTAATATGAGTACAGAACAATATCCTATGCTTCACAGTAGCACCAGATTGCCCCAGAGATCACGGTTCCACAACAGATTGTCTATGAGCAACCCCCCCAAAAAATTCAGGGGATAGAGAGGCAAGTACTGTCTTCTTATAAGAAAGGAAAACAACTTTAATTAGCTCAACTGACATACAGTTTTGTTGGGTCATAAAAGTGCTTGTACAGATCTGAGAAAAAAACAGCAAACTTGTTGGACATGGTTTCTAAGCTGAACTTGGCGATTAAGAATAGCAATGGGATGAAACAATGCCATGAGTCTTTTATTTGGCAAAAGCCAAGCAGGTGACACAGTGTTGATGGTGTTCAGCAGCTTGTTCCTTCTTCCTCTCCTTGAGAGATACCAAATTTGGTTTCTAAATCCTATTATGCGCATCTCAAGCTCCCTAATTCAGGAGTGATCAAAAGCAAAATATCCACATCTAAACCCAAATACTCTTCCTACCTGAGAAGTACCTTTGGAAATAACACACAGACGAGACAAACCATTTCTTTTGTGAACTCATGCACAACCTTGAAGAACTTTCCGAGGAAAATCCTCCAACAGGTAGACCAATGGTAGCTTCAAACTGAACTGTATCATGTTATCCCGCAACAGGAACCAACTACCCTATAGTAAGGAAGAAGAAGGAACGTAGAGTTAACGTCAGGTCTCCGAGCACAGGCAGGCAGTTGAGTGCATGACACTTCTCCAGCAGATCTGTGTCCCGCCACTGCCGAGCTGAACTATAAAGGAGGACAATCTGCAAGAGTACGTCGTCTTTACTGTTTATTCTCCACTAATCGTACCGGTGTGATATAATGCAGCAGGGAAGAAAATAAACAAGCAGCCAGTGCATGTGGCTATCTGCTTAAAAAGAGTTCAGATGGGCTGAGGCTTTCGCCTTTATCTCACTGGCTGACCTTGCTAATACAGTATGTAGATCTCTTGCCAGCTAATCGGCGGACTGTAAAGCATGGTTTCAAGCTGTGGGCAATGATCTGTAACAGGAATGAATGAGTGGGTTTTAGCAGCCAGGATCTGTAGCCTACTATCTGTATCTGACAGCTGTCACCCTCCCGACAGAGGCCAAGGCCTAGCCCTGCATTTAAAAGCAGCATGGCTGATCAGATTACTGGGACAGTGTGTCAGAACTGACTGCACTCAACTAGAGAGACAGAAAATAAATCTATAAATAGCAGTTCTGCTTGTCTCCACGAACCACTGAAGGATAACCAATATTGAACGGCAAATGCAATGTTTAGTCTCTGAAACCAGTGGAATACAGTTCCTTTGAGATCAGAAGACGCTGCAGATGATGTAAGGGATGGGCACGGGAAAGCTCTGTGGGCAGGCGACTCGCTGTCCTGGCAACGGCAATGGCTATTTTTGCAAAAGGAAATAATGTGTTAAAAAGTTCTTAGTCCTCAAGACGTTGAAAGCAACCCAGCACAAAGTCACCTCAGACCAAAGCCACCTTTGTGCAAAATGCATGCGGAAAGCCAGCGGCTCCCTGGGGAATCCCGGTGCTCAAACAGATGCTGTGATAAAATGAGAGCCTCTCCGTTTGATACCTATTATACACGGGAACCAAGTTTTCAGCCAGAATGGTTGAGCTTTGAAAGCAGCTCAAAGGCAGGGATGTCGGAACTGCAGCTTCCAAAGGCCACGGTGACAGCAAAGCTCGGTTACTGGACATCAAGGAGTTAGGAAAGATCTGACCAGCACTCTGTAGTGCCTATCAGCTCTCTCAGCAGCCATTTGGCACTCTCAGAAGTTTCTGAGGATAAGAATAGAATATCTGAAAATTTGTAAACAGCTTTGGAAACGGGTCAGTGGAGAGGAATAGCGAGTGGGATCATGAACCAAGGCAACAGGAAACCATAATGGTGAGAATAGTGCGGTAGATCTCATATCACTGCTGAACTCTCAGGTACTATCAGAGGTTGTTGCAGGCAAAACAGTGGTCCAGAAACAGTTCAGATGACATGAGTAGTCCTGGGTCCCTTTTGCAGCAGAAACCAGGAGATAACAACTTCTTTGTTGCAGTTCTGAGTTGGGAAGGGTCATCTGCTGCTCCATCAGCCTAGGCGTGCTCCTGGGGATGGGCTGCAGCTCTTTGTCCATGGATGATCAAGAAAGAGAAACGAGAGCGTGGTTGATCTTATGCTTAATCTGGTTACTGGAGTCCTGTTCTGGACCCCACCACGTCTGGAGCCAGCAGGAGCTACCCCAGGGCTTCACCATTTCCCTCCTGGGGTCTCCTCTATGGGGGACACCCTGCTACAGGGGCTGCCCAGCCAGTACGTGGCACAGGCACCAGTTGTGCACTGGGCAGACTCATCCTGAAGCGGATCCACAGTTTGCAGTTCCCCACGTGCTTTACAGGGAGCAACCGACTCCGTAAAGTGATGGTTGGTTGAGCTGTTCTGTTCTTCACCCAGGAAAAGACCACGTGCTGCCACAACACAACAGTCAAGGGCAACTAACAGCACAAAGCAGGGACTCAACTGCACAGATTAACTTTTTACATTGAAAATAAGGAACAAATAATTGAATATAAACAACTGGACACAAAGATTATCACTTTAATTTTTTACATTGCTAAGAAAACAGATAGAGACTACCCCAAATAACTCAATGGACACCAATGTGGCTGTCTACTCAAAAACCAGCTCAGATGAGTGGGACAAATCAGTGACACAAGTCCAACCAGCCCAGTACCCTGTCTCCTACAGAGATGTGCAGCAGCAAACACCCAGCAAGCACAAGCTCATCCTTCTCTACAACAGACCTTTTGCAGCTCAAGGACTTCTGAGCCGGAGGTGGTCTCTGGTTTTTAAAGCTGGGCATGGATCTTTTCCCCATGAATTTGAAAACAGGACGAAGATGATATTTATCCCCTGAATTGAAGAACAAATCAAAATCTTTCCAGCCCATAAGTTTCAAAATAGCAATTTACTGGTACCCAAGTGTCACGGTTACCCTTGGCCACAGTGATGAATTTCACTAATAGCTGAATACTTTCATCAATGTGTTTTTCTCAGGTAATTTAGTGCTCGTGATGTGGTCCTTGGCGACAGCCCGGGCAGCTGGCTCCCTCTGCACGTCAGCAAGGCCGGCGGCATCTGCGTCACCTTCCTGGCGCTGTCCCCAACGTGCACGGAGCCCGGCCCGGGGGGACCGTCCTGCGCGAAACGGGGCCGGCACCCATCGCACACAGGTCACCGAGCAGGCGGCGGATGGGGACGGCTCCTCGTGCGGCTGCAAACCTGTGACCCACATTACCAATCCCCAGAGCCATCCGAGGCCCTCACAGTTCCTCATTAGTAGCAGATTCTTATTTATTTCGTATAGGCAGCGGCTTCTGCCAATAGACAGGGCACTCCTAATTAAAAGCTGACTCCTTTCATAACCTACAAAGTCCTATTTCCACCTCTGCCCCAACATGCAGAGAAATGTGAGCCTTTCCTCTGGCTGAGCTTGTCCTCCATTTAAAGGCAGATTCCACAGACAAAGCAGAAATGCATTTTGTTTCATTTTTTTAAAGACAGCATAAAGCAGCAAAGTTTGAAGGACATCCAACATTTATGCTGTGTGCCCACTTAATATCACCGGGGACTTTCCACAGGAGCAAAGGTTTTCTTAATAAAGGGTCTCATTGGCCGGTTGGATCAAATCATGTACACACCGATATTCTGCTTCTGGCAATACCTTAAACCCACAGTTAGGCAAGTGTAGAGACTGCAGTGGCCTTGAAACTCTAGCATGGTTTATACATGGTACACACATCTTTGAGGATTTGGAGAAATCTACACGGGATCTAATGCTTTTCCACCTATTGACATTTACAAAGCAGTTTAAATCATGCATGAGAGGCCTCAGGCGCTCGTAGTTCACAAAACACAACTCTGCGCTCCCAGGGAATTTAAGCTGACCAATGCTCTTTATTAGAACCGACAGTGAAAGACAGCTATTGCAAAATCTGTACAAGAAACGCAATGCAAAGATGACAGACTTAATGCCAGTGGATATATTATGCAGATTACCAAACTCAAGTCCTGCTTGTTAAATAAGTTTCATGCTTTCCTCCCTCCCACTGCCCCTCTTAGGAAACATCCTCCCTGGCTTTATCGAGGGACCTGTTCCCTAAATTCCTTGATCAATCACCCGCTTTCCAGGACTTCAGACATGCCGAGTTAGCTCTGAAGATAAGACGACGATGCTTAAAGAGTGGAAAACAGTTAAACCTTTTCACCCAACAGCACAACGGTACGATGCACATACCAGATTAACACTTTAAAAACTTAGCAGCTGTTTCACTGATGAAAGAATAGGAGGGATTTGAAGGAATCCATCATCTCTGACAAGTCACCTTGAAGCTCTGAATTCCCAGTGCAATATAATTTTTTGAATGTATGCTTTTGCTATGTACATACAAAAGAAGAACAAAATCCTGAGATCCTTGCTCAAGTTCTGATCAGTTCTTAATTAAATTCTGAACATCTCTAATACAGATGATCTGAGAATCAGGCTTCCTACCAGGAGAAAGAGATTATATCCAATTTCATTGCATCTTAAACATTGTGAATGATGCTTAACAAACACATGTAGAGGTGAGCATACTGTGTTCTTCACATGGAAGTATCACTTGTGATAGGGAAAGTATTTTCACTGAGTCTACCCCAGGCTGCTGTGCATATCTGCTGGGGGCTGTGTCGTATACAGCAATTTTGTTTAAGATGCTCATAATACAAAAAGGACATTTCAAATAAACACGTAACAGAACAGTTTATCTATAAAATGCATGCAACTATGTAGATGTAAATTTATGTATCTATGTAATACAGTAAATGTGTATGCGTGTGCTTATGCATGTACACATTATACACGTACTTAAAATTTGTAAATTAGAAGTTACATGCTCACTGATCAGCAAATAGAAAAACATAATGTTTCATTTATTTTTTTTTTAGCTGGCTGATTGAAATTAAAAGTTTTAAAGAAAGAAACAGCCTTGTAATGACGCCTCTAAGTTCTTACTAGCAGCTTGCCTTAGCGGCAAGCCAGGTCACACTAGGCTTGACCTAATACATAGAATTTGCTTAATATCACACTATCAGTACTGCAGAGGTGCTATTGGCAAACCAATCAGATTTTTTCTGCAAGTAGGAAGCAGCAACAGATGTAGACTAACTACTCTGCTTAACGGGAATCAAGGGAAGGGAATGTTTTTCACGATACCAGTTTGGTTTTCCTTTAAATCCCTACCTAAAAAAAGCAGCGAAAACCCCTTCCAAAATGCATTTGATGAGCACAGGCTCAAACAAGCTTAATGGGGCCTATTTCCAATCACGCTTTTGTTAGCGGTTGTAAAACACATGGCAAAGCATAAAGTCTGACACCAATGGAGACATAAGAGGCATTTAACACTCATGTGTAACTCCACCTCTTCAGAAATTAGACAGATAACATAACAATGAACGTTTCATAAGATTTTAGAGCTTGATTCAGTGCTGACGGAAATGAGTAAAAAGGTTCTAATTGACTTAGAGATATTGGATCAGGGCCCTAAATAGAACAGACACCTGCACACCGTGGAGGGAGAGAAGTTAAATGTGCCTGGCTGCTTCATCCTCAGGTTTTGCTAGAATCCCTTTGCCATGGATACCGCAGCTTTTCCGCCGGGTCAGAGCCGGCTCCGCAGGGAGGGGTCCAGCACCGGTTCGGCACATCTCGCCCGTCACAGCATCATCCAGCCAGCAGCAGCAGCTCTGGATCAGTTCTACTGATTTCTGTGCTCACACACTACATAACGGGTATCTCGAATTTTTTTGTGCGATACTTCTTCAGCCCTTCTGTATATTAAGTCAGAGGTAATTTTCCAATTGCCAGAGATTTTCAACTGCTAAAAAGAATTGCTTCAGAAATCTTGCTATCGGTTGGCACCCAAGAAGCAGCAGTAAAATGAATTTTAAAAAGCAACTAAATGTTTGTTTTATACATACAGTGATAACTGTAATGGAAGCTAACCTACCAGCTAAATATAAATGTCATCATAGTCAACCACAAACTTGGGAGCCTGGTAGCAAAACAGCAATGAAAGAGTGGGATAACTCATGAACTACTGAATAAACTTTAAAACACTGAAATTCATCACACACGTCAAAATCCTGAAGTTGAATAATTCACGCGGCGTTGAAAATTGGCAGGGAATAAATACTGAGAGAGGAAAAAAAACACCCACGAAATCAAATAGGAACTTCAAACTGTATTACGGAGGCTGTTAAGCTAATGGCTCTAAGATTGCCAAAGGTTTTGCATATTACAACTCACTACTGAAACTCAAAAGAACTTACTAATATCAAAACAGTTTATCCGGAAACTAGGCAGAGATTATTTAGCAGAAGTAGTACGGAAGCAGTATCTTGTATCAGTAAAACTGACATGGAAGCAGCTTTCTTGATCAAATTGCAGTTAAACTCGGTGAAAATGTAGCAGCAATATGAAATAAGCCAAGATTGTTTACCTTCAATAGTCTATAAATATCCTTCTCGGGGCAGAACAGCTGCTTTACTGAGGGAATACACATATGCAGAACAATTCCTCATCTATAATTATAAGAATAAATGATATTTCACATGTCTTTCATTTCCAGGTCTTTTCTGTGAGAGATGGACTTCCCAGAGGGACCAGCACGCGCTGTGTGTGGAGGTTAATGCCCCAGGTAACCCAGCTTAGTCAGCCCAGGAGGCACCTGCGGTCACTGTTCAGAAGGGACCGTCACCCCTCTTCCAGGTTCAAGTCTTCTTAGGGAAAGAAATGAGCCTAAACTGGAAGCCACAAACACATCTCTGCGTGGATTCTCCACCTTGAGGCCGTTATGGCAAAGCAGCTGTACAAGCCATCCTAACGCAGGCAACCCAACCCCACAGTGCTTGGGGCTGGTGCAGGAACCGTCCCAGAGATGCTGCTGGTGGGTCACAAAGCTGGTGAAGGTCTGGAGATGAAGCCGTATGAGGAGCGGCTGAAGTCCCTGGGTTTGTTCAGCTGGAGAAAAGGAGACTGAGGGCAGAGCTCATGGGCTGCAGGTTCCTCAGCAGGAGCAGGAGGGGCAGGCTGAGCTCTTCTCTGTGACAGTGACAGAGCCCAGGGAATGGCAGAAGATGTGCCAGGGGAGGGTCAGTGGGACATGAGGAAAAGGTTCTTCACCCAGAGGTGCTGGACACTGAACAGGCTCCCCAGGGAAGTGTCACGGTCCCAACCTGACAGCGTTCAAGAAGACACTGGATGACGTCCTCAGACACACGGTGTGAATTTCGCGTTGTCCTACACAGGGTTGTGCAACTCAGGACATTCCATGATCATCATCAGCATCAGCACAACAACCAGATCTGGACCATCAAGAGCCAGCGGAGTCAGGAGCCAGCCCTGTGGAGGACCCGCTGCTGCTCCGGGCTGTGCAAACAGAGTCTAAACCAGAAGTGGCTCCATCGCACGGGCAGCAACACACGTGGGGGACGGGGGGCCCAGGCCATAAACTGAGACTGTCTGAGCAGGCTGCAAATATTGTAAAATATAGCAAGACTGCTATCTTCTGCATGTGCAAACAACTTCTTTGCTTTGCTTTGATCCAGTGGCTCATTTAACACATTTCTATCTGTGCTGTGACTGGTTCGTTGTCATCTCTGGCCAGTCCCCAGTCTGTTAGTAATTGGCAGTGCTGTTGTCAGGCTTGGGAACGAGGCCAGAGCCAGAACGGGCAAGAAAAATAATCCCCTGCTCATTCCCCAAACGGCTCATTCTCGCTGGGAGCAGAGCTGATACGAGCACACGAGAAGGCCACATAACCGTGCTGCTACCCTTGCTCTCTGGAAAGGGACCTGCTCTCAAGGGGATGCTGATCTCAACACACTATTTAAAATGCATTAAATACATTTTTCCCTATATATTTGATAGATATAATTATGGCAGTCCCTAGAACAACAAGCCTGTTTGTAGGCTGCTTTCAAATTCATCTAATTTGTATTGCCAGATGGTATGAATGATTGCTACAGATAAACTTTGGATACGTTCCATTATTAATTGACAGACGCATGGTCACAGCAGAACACTCATCCCACACCGCATATCTGACAATTAATGGTTAAAAGATGAAACTACTGAGGAAAAAATGAGTCCCCTGAGTCCTAAGTCCTGTTTTTTAGCCTTGAGAGCTGAATTTAAATAACCAAAGTGTATCATGCTCTTAGATCTCTACACCAACCTCCTTGCCCTGGTACAATTTCCAACCCCATCGACAGCTCTTTATAAAAGAACTGGGACACGGCTCTGGACAGTGACGTATGACGGTCTTGTGGCAGGTTTGAGAATCAGATGGCCGTGGCAACCAAACGTCCCAGCCAAGGCTGACTGCAGATGGTTGGTTTTAAGCTGGTCTTCTACAGAAAGCACAGGCACAGACGTCCTAAAGAAGAGCATTAAATCCTGTGCGTTCAAGACAAGACACTTGTGGCGGAAGTAATGGTGAAGTCCTGAAAAAATGTGAATCCCTTGAATCTATGTATTTTAGAAAACTGGTATCTAATGATCACATCACAGACCCGAAATACAAATACATGATGAAGCATGCCCTAAGATGTGAAAGAAAGAAAAATAAATGCTTTTTAGCTTCTTGACTTGCAATGGTTTCTCCTCCTACTACATCCTGAACAACACGATGCACCTTAAAAACAATATTTATACTTTCAACAGAACTTTCATCTGCAAACTCTTGTACATCATATAGATTTGCACATGCCTTTTCATAAACACACATATGAACATAAACAGCCAAAAAGGTATATAAATTACTTCATCTGAGGTAGAACAATATGGCAAGTTGGCAGAGAACACCTGTACTATATCATGATCCAAAGACTGATGTGAATTGGGTTCTAATTGCAACTGCAGAGTCAATTCTGCAGAGATGAGGAAGAATACAAAAGTCCCAAATTAAGCTGGACTGGTGCATGTAGGCTAAAAACCTCTTCCCTGCCCCCAGTCCACATCCCATGACTATAATGATATGCAATGATCACAAATATCTACAGGTTCAGAAGCTGAGCTGTGGATTCAGGTCTGTTAATGATGTTAATCATGTTAGGACACTGATTTGTACGTGCAGGTAAATATGCCTGACAAAAAAAAATAGAAACAAAACTTGTGAAGGCCACAGATTTCTCTGTTGTTTTATTTGAGGCCAGGTACTGCCCCCTGCCACCCTCTGCTGTGTTGCTGAACACTGTCCTCAGGCCCACCGATTGCTGTCTCTTTCCTCTGGCTGGTATATATGGCAGAAACACAAAGGTGATACCTACAGTCAGCATTGGATCTGACTGTTCCCGACAACTCCTGTGATACAGCAACCTCAGGGACTTGAGGACACATCTGTGAGTAGATGTAGTAGCTGCCATCTGCACGAACTGCATTATTTAACTGCATTGGCACTGATTAACATTTGCTGTAACCTATGGTAATGGGCTCTGGGGGTTTTCCATGTCTGCTACACAGTGGCAGCTGATGTCTCCTGCTCCATCCTTAAAACAGGATGTTTTAATTTTTAATGGAGCACATGTTCGATTGGCTATACAAACAGGCTAATCTGCAAAGCATGTGCTCAATAACAAGCCAAGCTATGCAGCCAGAATAACAACACCGCTCCGCCACGCACAAGATGCAAAAGGCTCCCTTGCTTTGTGCTCGGCGCTGATGGTCAAGAGAAACGACTCTGCACGTTCCCCATTTTCCACAGCAGCCCTCAGGAATCAGGTACATTCCTAGCTGCACCTCGGCCTGCCAGCTCATTTCTCAGTGGGGAGACGAAACTGGAGGGCTGACAAAGTTCAGGTGCCTGGAACAGGAACCAGGACGGTGCTGCAGCAGCGTTCGGAGGTGAAGCTCCGGGAGGGGAGAGCTCAGTCAGGGCTGGTGCATGTGGAAGGAAAATCGACTGGTGGGCATTTACGCATACGGCAGATGCTTCCCTATTGCTGAAAACAAGACATGCATAAAATTCTTCATGTCCATTCCTCCTCTCACATCTCAGGTAATCCACGGACGCTCTCCTCCAGGATGTATCACTAAAAACATGATATCAACGTTTGGTGTTTCTCCAGCCTCTATGATGCTGCTTGGTTTTGTCTAAATAAACTCAGACTAGTTTTATTCATGGCCCAAAGAGGAGTCCTCTAGAGATGGAGGCTGCAACTCAAGGTTTTAAGACATTCTTGCAAGGCAGAACAAGGCTGCCATAGTCACAAGCGCTATCCCTTGAGACAGCGTTTGTGGGGTGGGGTACAGGCCCCACCTGAAGTCCTGCAGCCCAGGATCGCTTGCACACACTAACAAAAAGGAGAAAAAGAAAGGCAGCCACTGGGCTGACATGTATTTCTCAGGATATCCAAAGCAGAAGAGCAGGAATCCAGAAACCTCCAGCTTTTAGGTTGCCTGTGAAATCTCATTGGGTTATAAATTTTCCAGATTCAAGATGTTTGCTTCTGTTTTAGACTTTTTCTTGTAAGAAGCGTGCTCTCCAAAGCTCAGTAGGGTTTTTTTCCTGTTTCTTTGAATTACTTGTTACCTCTGACCTGATTTGTCTACAGAATATGCCAAATCTATAACAAGCGTGGGCTGATTAAACAATTAATGGAATGCTATTTTAGGACGGCCTCATCTTGCTGAAACCTGTACTCACGACTGTTTCTGAAGCATAAACATGAACTGACCTTTCAAAAAGGTCACTTTATTTTTTCTGTGTTTTCTCCCGTGATGAATTATGCCTCTGAAAAGGCACTGAATTACGGAGCCTTTCAACAGACCTAAGGAAGTTAGAGGAATGTTAAGAGGAATTTCACTCCTCTGGTCTTCACAAAGTACACATCGGAAGCTATTTCATGGTTTGGATTAGTAAATACACCTAACGAGCTAATGAACACCTTTTCCTGCCTCAAGACATGAATTTTGAAGATGGTAACGTAATCATTCCCCTCGTAAACGGCCAGCCAGGTCTCGGTGAAAGAACTTCAGCTTTGAGAAATGGATTTGTACCTTTTGAAGCGATGGATCCGCTTCCAGCAGCGCTCTGCTGTGGAGAACAGAGCTGGCGTTCACCCTGTGCTCCTGATTATCCTGGAAGCACATGTGGAAAACCAGACTGCTCTTGCTTCTCTTGGGCTTCTGCAAGGTGTTGGAATAGTCCAAAAACCACATACAAAACCCAGTGTAAATTCACTGTAAACTTAGAAGAAAGGACAAAACATCCTCATGCAGCAACCTAAAATCCCCTTCTGTGAACGCTGTGAGGTCCCGGGCGGAACAACGTGAGACATCCCAGCCGAGGGGAAACGCTCCATCTCCTGCCACCAGCGCTGACACCCAGTGCCTGAGCTGATCTCTATTACAAGATCTAAATCACTGAGGGCAGTATTAAAGATAAAAGAAGTATTGATTGGGATGCTCAAGTCCATGCGCAAAACCAAGGTTTGAACCCTTTTGATAAGAAACCTTGTTTGTTTGAGAAGTCAACAACTCCCAGGGCTGTGACCAGATTCTGTGTACGCTCAGTCTGCAGACATCTGAAGGGGCAAAGAGAAGCTCCCTGGTTATCTCTGCATCTACCACAATCACCCTTATGTATGAAATAGTTATCAGCACATCCGAACCCAAATTTCAGGCAGTCTGGGGACCCAAAACCCCAAGCTATGGAATTCAGGTCTGTTATTACACAGTTGAGAAAGCTAAATTCACCTCATCTGTAACTCAGAAAGGTTTAGTCTGCCCTATAGAAACCAAAAGGCTGCTGCATTAATGCACAAGGGTGTCCTTTCCATCAAGTTCCTTAATTAGCTTATCTGGAGAAAAAAACTATACCAATCAAATTAAATATTAATCACATATAAACTGCTGATCACAATCAGCTGGGGGTTCACGCACGCAGAACGCAGGGATCGCAGTGTGATTTCTTTTCCCAGAGAGTTTCCTCCTGCTCTCTTTCCATTGCCAATTTAGCAAATTCATATAAAAAACAAAGCTTGAGTTTTCCAAGTACAACATTAACAAGAGACAAGAACTTTTTCTACACTAAAATATTGCACTGAAAATTCAGTTCCTTTAAATCTTTCTAAATCCTTGCCTCTGATTGGGTTCATTAATAAACATGCTGGTTTTGTTACAGGGAGTGACATATGGCATAATCCGCTAACAGGAAGAAGTATTTTGCATTTTATTGTAGAAAACAAACATGCAAACAGGTTTTCACAGATGGCTTTCTTAGCTTCTGGGAGGGGAAAAAAAAAAAAAGCTTAATAATGCTTGAAAACAATTCTTCCCCCCCCTCCTTAAAAGAAAAGAAGGAAAAAAAATGACTGGAACTGCTTTTCAATTAAAGTGAGTTCTACTCCACATATCAGCTGTGCACCAACTTCCTTTATCCTGCTGCTACTTCTTCGGTTATGCAGGAAATTAAAGCCCGTCAATGTGTTAGTATTTGACAACATGCACCGAGGGAAAGAACAAAGTCTAGGCTTTGGTGAACTGCCCAGTGCTGTGAGAAAACCACCAAAGTAACCACAGAAGACTTTTAATCAGAAGGGATTTGGATCTCAGTAATTAGACCTCTGCCCATATTCCCTCGTCGCTCTGTTGGTTTGGTCATATGTGATGCTGTGAAGACTATGGGCCCTAGCGCTGGAAGAATATTGTGTTATTTAAAATATAAATTATTAATAAGTTGCAGTAAGTCTGAGAAATACTTTATATACACATGTAAAATGTTAAAGTGTCAGGCACCTTCCTTTTCTGGTCATTCTCACCCACTCTTGCTATGCTGCTCCCTCACCAGCTTCTCATTGTAACTTCTTGGGAACAAGACAGACCTTACCCTGATTATCACGGTGATCCTCATGGTGTCAAATTCACAGGATAATTTTTCAGTTCTGTCCAGCATATCCAGCACTGCACAATCCCAAGGTAACTCAGTTCCTTTCCCCACCCATAACATCAACGTTCCTGGCAACAAGCACAGACCCGTCTGTGCATCTTCTAGAACTGTGGTGTCTACTAAGAACAACCAAGCATCACGGTCTAGAATAGCACCACAAACCTTTTTTTTTGTCCACTGTTACTTACACCCTTTAAAGACAGCTCCTTGCCATTGCCACTTGACTCACCCTCTGCCTACCTCACCATGCCCAGACTGGAGAGGTGCTGATAACTTGGCACACGGTGGAAACAACCAACAGTGAAGACATCAGACCTGGCAGCGGGGGAAGAAGCATCTGACCGACTCGCCTGCCCGGGGTTGCAAAACGCTGCAAATGTTGCAAAATTCTGCAAATGCAGAAAGGAGGTCCCTTTCCTGCAGTCAGAATGTTGCAGCTGCCCTTTCCACACCTTTGGTGGAGGTAAAAGCGCTCATCACGTAAAGATGGAAAGCTGTGATGGCCTTGCAGACAGGAGAACAGCGGAATGAGGGACACTGATTCCTTCCTGCTAACTTCCACTAGCATTACTGGGACTCTCGTTAACAGAAGAAAGAAATACATTCCCTGACATGAAGGACAATGCATTCACAGCTCCTTGGGACTCCAAAACCTGCCTTGAATTTGGGGAGAGCCACGTTTCCCAAAGCAGCAAAGCCCAGAGTGATTGTGGTCGCCATGCCAGTCCCATGGGATTGGGGGAGACCACGTGAGCTGGATTCTGTACGACTGGAAAGGAGGATCAGGTCAATCCACGCACTCCCGTTTTCGGGCTTGCCCTTGTGCTAAAATACAAACCAAATGTTGCAGAATTGTCTGCACTGGGTGTGCTTAAGAGCTCATGATGTCTATGTGGCAAAAGCAGCCAGCATAATCCCTGTATCTCTTTTGCATAAGGAGTCGGAGCTGATGGCATTTAATCAGCTCCAAATTTACACTACTGATCACCTTTTCCATTTAATCACAACTGCAGCCTTTCAAGAAGTAATTCCCTTTGGTTAAAATTAACAATGACAGGCTGTGTTTTTACACACTGTTGAAATGTGTAAAACAATCAGATGGAGAAAAAAAAATATGCCCTCCTTTTTCAGAGCTGATTTACGATATATATGCAAACCCTATTAAAGTTAAACCATGCTTTTCAACGAAATGAGGATTTCCAACAAGCTGCTCTCCATTTTATTTAAGGATCCCAATGACTGATACAAACGGTGGTAATCAGCTCTATTGCTAATATAGGATATTTGGGCTAGGAGATAACATACTTAACCCTTAAGTGAGAAATAGCTCATAAATCACAAGCACTTTGTGGGGAAGTATAATAAGACCCTCTCTTGTGAGCAGAAATCAAATGATATCCTGCTGAGACACATTATAGTCCTTTCTCCAAAATCTAAAGGTTAAATATAAAGAGAAATTAATGTAGAGAAGGAAGAAGATCAGGGGAAGTGGGGACAGGAGCAGGCAGCTGAGAGGAATGCAAATATCTAAATAACTGGGTTAATCTTATCCCAACAGATAAGACAAAACTGGGGAGGATGTGGCTATGGCTTAGAAGAGAAGGAAAGTTCTTGAGAAAGAACAGATGACTTCTAGCAGCCCTACAGCACCTGGACAGGCTCAGCAACAGAATTCCCTGCATTTCTCATGTGTGGAGGGGACATTAAGCTTTGCGACACTGTGACCTGTTACAGCCTCCTGGATAACAAGATGCCAAACGCCTTCAAAGGGCTCAGCACCCACAAGTCGGGGGAAAAAAACCCTCTGACTAGCACAAGACATCGCGCCAAAGGGATGTGCAAAATGGATTCCCTGCAATCACTAAACAGAAGATGAATTTAAGGTTAAATTCTCCTAACACGAGGAACCATGAAAGCCCAGTGAGGAACACCTCTGTGCCGGCACTAACACCGGCTTCAGCAGAGAAGTGGCATCACGCCGCGAGGTCCAGTCCCATCACCAATCAGCAGCGAACCTTGAACTGGGGCATCTCAGCCATCACACTGCTCAAACACAAAGTGCAAGCTGAAAATTATTCACTGTAACTATTCACTCGAGGACGCTATTGTGTTTTGACCATTGAACAGACAGGTAAAAGCTACGGCGAGCAGTCTCCATCTCCGAGGAGTGCTCAGAATCATGGGATGAAAGCTCACTGCATTTCTGGTTTGGTTTCATCTTGAGATTCCCTTCTGGGTTTGTGTGTCTTCCCCGGGAGAAGAGCGGGAGGAAGGCCAAGGAAGAACACTTCGGCTTTGCTGGTTTTCCTGTAACTCTTATGACGGGTTTATCACTGTGGAAGGGATGCAGAACACTAGAAGTAGCCAAATCTATCTCTGAGGATGTGGACAGCTTGTTTTTCTGGGAGCTGGTTGGAACTACAATGTAGATTAACACTGACATTTCCTCCAAAGATTACGCTCCACTGCAACTTCTTCTGCGTGCGTGTGCTGCTTGCAGAATGCTGAACCTGTTTCCAAAATAAATAGCTCCCAAAGAGGGTTTAATAGGGTTTGCTGTTTTCCAGAGGAAATAGATTGCAAACAAACTGTTTCCTGCTCCTATTTCAAACGAATTTTGGTCCAATTATTTTCTTTTTTAGCATAAAGCTAAATGGACTATTCTGCCCTGTCCCTGACTGAGCTGAAGCATGATTTCTTTTGATTATGCTTTTATGTTGCAAAACGCAGGGCTCTGGAGACATAATGGACGCCTCTGGGAGAGTGGCAGCAATCTTTTTTTTCAAGTGTGCCAATGCTTGTCAGCGTTCACTTTGGTGCCTGCTGTGCCTGAATAACAACACCAGAGGAGGCAGAGCGAGCGAAGGAGGGGGACAAAACCCAAACAAAATCAGTACTGGCCACCATGCCTAGGGGAGGCTGGCACAGAGGTGGGCAGAATTCAATAGCATCTATGTAGGGCATATCTCAAGCACCAGATGAAGCCCGATTTCCGTTTTCTCCTTGTTATTCTGACTAGCGGGTTTATTTTTTTCCCCCTAATCCAGTTTTCTTTTTTCCTTTTCTTCACTGGAGCAGTGACAATTAGCAGCAGTAGGAGGGGAAGCCTTGGCAGATTTCCCATCCTGACCTTTAATCCAGAATGCAACTTGTGGTCCAAAAGCTTCCTAAAATAAAGCTCCATCCTTTTCTTCGTTTCATTTATGAACAGTGCTGATCAGAAAGGGGAAAGGGAGGGAAGGTCCCCTTGATCCTCCTGATGGGAGCTGAGTCCCATCGTCTTCACGGTATTGAGGGGAAAGCTGGAAATTTGTCACTGGGTTAGTCAGGTACTACCAAGAATCAAAGCACCGATCTCCTTGAAGATAAAGACCTTTACGTTGGCTGCAACTTAGGAATGTACAAAACATGTTCTCATCTTCCACACCAAAGAAAGAAAGAAAAAGATCTGCTTCTATTTGTCTGGCTGTTTATAGCCCAGAGGCAATGAATTCTATTGCAGGGACAAGGATGAAAAATACCCGTTTTCATTTTTGATATCTGGATTTTACAGAAAAAAAGACAACCCAAGAAAAATCCTCATACACTCGCTGCTGTATCAGCCTCCAAGGGCCCTTCACAGAATGAACCCTGGTGCAGGTCTCAACAGATGCACTAGCTCCTAGCACTAATTACAGCCTTTCGCCCCGCACCGCCTTCTTTGAAAGATCCAGAATAGCCACATGCATTGGTAATTACAGCAAAAGTCTGGAATGTTTCATTTTTCATTTTCTTACCAATTTGTATTAATGACCTTGGGCAAGTCACTTAACACCTCTGATACACTTTCTACCTTGGATCAAGACCCTGGTTATAAAGTAAAACTCAAGAAGCAGAGAGGAATGTCTGTGAGCATCTTCACAGGAGGGTTCAACAACATCTGGATGGGCTTTTCAGATGAGAAAGGCTGCAAGAACAGCGTATTGTCTCAGGAATGTAACACGGCGTAGTTTGCATATCAGATGTGAAATATATCAACCACTTTTTGCTCATATTCATAGGAAAAAGATTTTAATCAGAAGTCCTCTTAGTCATCTGCGGTGTAATTCGCTCCTGGGAAGACGGAGCAGCCTCCGGTCTATTCCAGGTTCATCTCACACGTGCCCTGTGCTGCTTCTCAGCACAAAAATGAATTCGCCTCTCAGACCCAACAGATGCACATGGCAAGTCCTTCCTGTTATACAGAAAAAGGCCTCGGGACACATAAGTGACTACCAAATACCTGCCAAAGAGATGGAAACTCAGACTCTTTGGTGGCTTTTAACTTACTATTTCTTAATTAAAATAAAATCGAAGAGAGGGGAAAGAAAAAAAGCCAACCCTTAATTGTGTCAGCCATGGAAGGAAGCTGAGATTGAGGGCTCCAGAGAAGAGAAAGTCCTTTTGGATTAAAACTCTACATTTTATATTTTATCTCCAAAAGGCTATAAATGAGGTTTGGGATTTAAAAAGATTTCATATGATTTTGTAATTACCCAAGTTACTATTACCTGATTAACACAGGAATCCTAATAGTCTGTTGCGCTTTCATTTCTCCAGTTGTGGTTGTCATGGGGCTCGACACCTGTCACCTGTTCATTTACAGGCATTTTAATTAACCTACATTATGTATGCTTTCTTTTTTTTTTTTTTTTTCCTTGGATTTAGTGCTTGAATTTCATATTAAAAAATAAAGTTAATAGCTACCTGAAGGAGGGCTGCTGCCAAAACATTCGCAGTCGATCCTACCACATCCATTTATCAGCACATGTCTCAGCACAACCACCAGCGCATAATTGGAACAAGTACTGGATAGAAGAAATTCCTTCTTGCAGTGACACAGCTCTGACACCCAGCACTACAAATGTAGTCTTTCATGGGGTTGTATGTGTAGCTAGAGACAACCTGGATACAGTCGGTTGCATCTGGACCTACTTTGTGGGTCCTAATTCAGATTAAAGTCCTTTTGGTTTTGTCTGAAAATTGACAGAAGAATGAGGCCTGGACTTTGAAGATGAAATCTCAGGAAACAGACTAAAGGGGTTAAAATATCAGTAACAAAATTTTATCTAGGTTAAACAGTTCTCTACAGCCACTTAGCGCTGCTGTTTTCACGTTTCACCACCTGTTGCACATGGACTGGCCTTGCAAAGTGGAATTTACCCTCAAGGCCAAAGAGCTGACAGGTCAGGTCCTGCTTCCCTGCACCAACTAAAATACAGTTTATTGTAGAGTCCCAGGTACCCAGCCAGGTCTCTACAGAAAGTCCTCTGCAAAGACAGGTCTGCCCAGCACATGAGGTGTGGGGCAGACACAGACACTTGTTTGTGTGCCAGCGTCCCTGTGCCAGCCCCAGGCACTGGGACTCTGCCTCCTGGGCGAGGAATGGGTGGGACACAGTAGAGACACCACCTACCACCTTCTACAACCTTATTCAAGGGCCTGGGAATGCCTTTGGCAACTCTTCAGTTTACCTAGAAACAAAAATCCCTACTGTCTAAACTTTTAAAGTGGGCTGGACAAGATAGAATCATAGAATCACTTTGGTTGGAAAGACCCTCATGATCATTGAGTTCAGCTGTTAACCCACCGCCGGCCCTACCCCATGTCCCTGAGAACCTCATCTGTACGTCCGTCCAACCCCTCCAGCGATGGTGACTCCAGCACTGCCCTGGGCAGCCTGTTCCAATGCCCCACAGCCCTTTGGGGAAGAAATTGTTTCCCAGATCCAACCTCAACCTCCCCTGGTGCAACTTGAGGCCGTTTCCTGTCGTCTTATCACTTGCTACTCGGGAGAAGAGACCAACCCCCTCCATGCTACAACCTCCATTTATGTAGCTGGAGTGGCTCCCGTGTTACAGTCTCGATCTGCAATGACTGCAAACCAGCAATGTGTGTATTTAGTGGTTCACCCAGACATCCCAAGGAGCCGTTCACATCTTTAAAACTGGCATTTCAGCACTGAGGTCTGTTCCCTTCACAGTCTGATTCTCCTTCCCCTCCAAGTGGAGGCAAATATTCTCTGCCTGAAAGGAAAAAATAAAGCCAACAGTGGCCAGACCTAGCTACTTAACTAAAAGGCTAGTTTTAATTTTATGAGATGTGCCATGCATTGCACTGTGAGAGTCACCAAGCCTGGGCCCTGATGGTCACCAGGAGAAGCACGTTTGCAAGTCCAGATTCCGGTCAGAGCGGCCTGCTCCTGCTCGCTGAGCAGTGACACGGCTGGGGACACACTTGGGTTACCAGCAGCCGGGAACATGTTTTGTTAGAATCAACAAAGTGTTCTCAAGTGCAGACACAACCATAACGTCATGAGGGCTCTAATACGTTAGTTAATGTGAAGCAGTTAAAAGGTTTTTTCATTTCGCACAGGCCCACAATGATCTTCAAGGCTGACAAATGAAGACGCATGCATTTAAGAGACACAGCGCTGGTGATTATGGATCTTATAACCCACTTGGGCCATTAACTCAATTCTCAGTGTTCTGCCCACTCCAGAAGGAATTCATGGGTTGGTGTAAATGCAACTGCAGCATGATTTCACTGATAGTACCTGAGTGACAGCACTTCTCAGACCCAAAATGGACTCTATAGCATTCTGCACATCCTACCACCCCGGGCAGCCAGGCTGGAGGGCAACAGCAAATCATACCCAAGACAGCGCAAAACCGCACGATGCTTAGGAGAGCACCGGCGCTTTGATAGAGACTGGGGACACAGCAGAGTTTACGTGCAAACATCTGTGTTTTAAATCAGATAATCAATACACACCTAATCATGTAAACCAGTCCCTTTTGACAGCAGATAAACAGAAATTACTTGCCAATTGGGTCTGCAAGCACCAGAATACAGCTTCCAAGCAGCAGAAAAAAGAGTGGGAAGCCACAGATTTCCCAGTGCTGCAGGCAGGGTACCCACTACCAAACTCTTTTGTCTTCAACTTTACACAATTCATAGATGGGACTAGAGAGAATGAACTGTTTAGTCACATCGACATGAATAAATCTATCAGACCCATCATCCAAAGGATGCAGAGAACGGCTTACCCTCCACTCAAATAGGCCGCCTTCCTGTGCACTGGAAAATCACTCTATTCATTCAAATTTGCTCTTCAAAACTTGCTCCTGTTCACACAGATGCACAGACATAGCAACAACAACTAATAATAAACCCACCAGCAGCGCACCGCCCCTCGGCTTCACACCCTCGCAGCTAAAGGAAAATTAATAAGAAGCCTGATACAAGTCCTTTAAAAATACGGAAAAAGGAGAGCAGAGCTCAAGAAAACTGATGGCAATATTGATAATGAAAACAAAAAAGACAGAATCACAGAATCACAGAATGGACTGGGTTGGAAAAGACCTCAGAGATCATCGAGTCCAACCCTCGTTCCAACTCCAGTCCGTTTACTAGATCATGGCACTAAGTGCCATGTCCAATCTCAATTTAAAAACCTCCAGGGACGGCGAGTCCACTACTTCCCTGGGCAGCCATTCCAATGCCTGACCACTCTCCCTGTAAAGAATTTCTTTCTAATCTCCAGCCTAAATTTCCCCTGGCAGAGCTGAAGCCCATGGCCCCTTGTCCTATTGCTGACTGCCTGGGAGAAGAGACCAATCCCCACCTGGCTAGAACTGCCCTTCAGGTGGTTCTAGAGAGTGCTGAGCTCAGCTCTAAGCCTCCTCTTCTCCAGACTAAACAAGCCCAGCTCCCTCAGCCTCTCCCCATAGGTCTTGTGTTCAAGTCCCTTCCCCAGTCTTGTAGCTCTTCTCTGGACCCGCTCCAGCACTTCAATGTCTTTCCTGAACTGAGGGGCCCAGAACTGAACACAAAGACATTTCATTTAAGACAAGAACTCCAGTTTGTTTGTAACAGGAGGGAATTTAACCTGCTCGCTCTTCCTCTCTTCTCCCCTCTCTACCTCCAGTGTACAATAACCGCCTGCTCTTCTGCACATTCACAGCGCTTTGTTTGGTGCTTAATAGCTAAATCTGGGGCTGGGGAAGGGAAATGGGGACAAGGGGGCACTAGAGCTGCTGCCAGGTTTGACAATTCAGCACTTTCCGGGCCGGGCTGCGGCAGCCTCGCCCGTGAAGAGCCGGTTCCACTTGTGCAAAGCTCCAGCAGCCCCAGAATGGCTTTGCTCCTCCTGCCCCTCTGCACAGATGTCAAACGACTGCAGCGTGCAGATCCGGGCCCCCAGATTTTAATTCTTTAAAGGATTAATTGTTGAGATGAGCTGCACTTCAGCACAGAATGAGAGAAGAGCTTTTTCCTTTTAGCATCGGCTCTGCTCCTCAGAGCCTGGATCTAAGCCATGCTTTTCCCTCTCTGTTTGCCCCTCCGCTCCTCGGAGCCATCTTCGCCCGCAGTGCCTCTCGCATCGACAGCCAGGCAAGTACAGCTGGGAACTCTCCCAGGGCCTATAACTTCAACTGCACATCGTCTCCTGCTTCAGGCAATGATCTGCTCTGGTTCTTCCTACTTCTGCAGCTATTTCTCACTACCGAGAAGGACAATAAACCCCCCCGACTCCATCTCCCCAACCGCGATCCCAAATGTTGTGCGTTTGTGCCGGTGCCCAGGAGGCACACGGGAGGCACGGCCGCGGGGAGGGGTTTGCCAGGCGCAGCCCAGGACTCTGTTTCCATCCACCTTGCCAGCAGCAAGACGAGAGCATAATTCTCACCACAGTGCTGCAGAGACGGGGCAGCGAACATCAAAGGAAATGTCATCACGACTGGGCGAATAAGGTGAATGTGACCCTCTAAAATTAGCAGGAACTCCCACATCCCCCGTTTAGTGCTGCAGTAAGTAATTCTGCACGAGCAGGGAAAATAAAGGCTGGAGCATACGGTTTCTATCTGTGCGGCACAGAAACTGATTAAAAATGCTAACAACCATGATTGTCCAACAACCAGGAGCTCCCAAGAGGCTCATACACACAGATGGTGATTAGTTTGGGATGGCCAGAACAATCACTAGTACCATGTTGCAGTAACACCCACAGACTATCTGTCACAGTCCCAGGAGACACTTAAAGGCTGTTTACTTCATACAGTTAACTTGAACCATAAGCTTTACAAGCCTCTTTGATACATTTTTAATCACTCTCCTCATAAACCTATAACATTTCCCTGCACTGACACACGTTTGGGTTCTGTGTATCACAACCTGCTCACCAGGCCGGAGGGGGATCAGCCGCCACCGCTGCCCAGCGACCCATTGCTCCTCTCCCTGGAAATGGCACCATCAAGAGATCGATAGCAGCCATGGAACAAATACTACAATGGTTAAACTAAGCTTATCTTTGCAGGACTGACTTTTTCCAAATAAGTCTGCTGCTCGAGGTGAAGTGAATACTTTTATTTAACAGCTGGTGCATTGTTTGGGAGGGTTTTTTTCTTTTCCATTAGGTCCAATACACCAAATATTTCCGAGAACTGTGTGCGTCGTTGCTTCCACTACTATGTATCTTCCAGAGATCATAATCTTTCTTTAAACAAAACGAACGGGTTTGTAATTTAGACCTCTCAACAAAGACTCTCCAAACAGCAAAGCAACCATGCCCTTCCCTACCGGGGTCTTGATTCTGCAATTCATCTCACGTGAGCAAACGGGGCTGTTTGTCCACGCAAAGCTCCGAGTGCGAATTGAGGAATTAATCACTCCGGAATCTCTGTCGGGAGCCAGGTCTGGGGAACCGGCACCAGACAGCAATGCTTAGTTGTGTCACCTCAGCGACTGCTCCGGGGAGCTGGCGCAGTGAAGTCATTGGGAAAGCAGGTTAATTTACGGCAGCAGGAGATGCGGGGCACCGGGCTGCGAAAGCCACTTCTGCTGCCTCTTTCACTGGTGTAAATTTAAATAACTCCCACAGAGAAATCTGAGATTCACACTGAGCAAATGTTAGTAGACCCTGCTTCTCCTTTGTTGCTGTTTTTTCTCCTTTAATTGCCTCATCTGTTTGGAGAGAATATGTACCCACAAATGGAGTTTTTTTATTTTAATGTTTCCTTTGCCACTGATAAAGTTGTTTCGGCTTCTGTCCCTTACCCGTATGAGATCACTCCCCAGCGCTGTGCAGTATGAGGTAGCCCGGTTTAGAGGTCTCAGTACAGGTCACAGAAAGTCACGGCTTCACTTGGTGACCTTCAGCGAGGGAAAAGGGGCCAGGATTTTAGTACCCCCGTCAGAGAAGTGGAACAAAACACTGAAAAACTAAAAGAGGAATGAAATGTGGAGGGATCAATCAAGATACAGCTCTGAACATTTAAAATGCTGTAATACAGAAGTTCCAAATAGTATTACAGATATCTACCTCAGCAGTTGTATTAGTGGGGAAAATAATCATTTCTTTGTAGAAAAACTGCACAAAATACACAGTTGCTGTAGGAGTTATCGTACTACCACAGAAACATCCCATGCTTGCTAATAATACAGGCTGACCTAAGAATTTGATGCTGATTTTGAAATGCAAGACCCACTTCTATTCTGTTGGGGAGCTTTGGGTTTTTCATTATCTATTTTTAAATCCAAACGCAGATTTGTCCTTAAGAGCAATTTAAAATCATAAGTACTGGAAATTTCCAAGGAAGCATCAGACAATACTTGTACTGACTTCATTTTTGCTTCAGCTCACGTGTTGCAAACCTGAAGTGAAGAATCCTTACTGGCATCTCCATAGCACTGGCTCCAGGAAGATGTCCAAAGCCCTTTTGATCCCAGCTTTGCTTCTAAAGGCCAGCAAAGACATTAGATTATATATCATTTGGTTTATCATCACACTGGCTGTACAACCCAGCTTTACAGAGACACAACAACCGTGCCAGCGTGTGTGTGTCCCCACCTGACGCTCCCCAGCAATGGTGCCAGCACGTCCACTCTCCCATGCAGCTCTGCAGTTCACCTTCCTTTAAGACCCAAGATATTAAACGAAACCAAAACCCACTTGACAGCGGTTTGGTGGTTGGTGTGTTAAGGTGCCCACCAGCATGCTGGCCAGAGCTGTCTCCATTGCTTCCCTGTATCCTCTTGTGCCTGTGTGTCCATCTGCTTCCTGTCTCCTGAAATGGTTTTGTGACTGTCGAGCACCTCCCAAAAGGGGCTCTTGTCTGTCCAAGGAACGATGCTAATTCAATAGCATCCAAAGTGAAAAGAGTCTCAATGGTGTAGAGACCATGTCAGGCTGCTTGAGTGGCTGTGAGCTCCAGCCCTGGGGGCAGAAGACAGACTGGCCCTGGGGCTCAGTAATTCACAGCGGTGACCAAACTGTATGTTTGCTGTAACACCGCAAACCCACAGCAGGGAGGAAAACAGAACCCAGATCAGCCAAAGCTCTGCTCTGTGCCTCACCCGCCAGAACACACTCTTTCCTCAGTGAAATACCTTCCACATAACACCAAAGCTTTGGGCCTTGTTTTCCAGAGGCAAATATTAACACAGAAGAACTCTTCCCCACCCAACTTGCATAGCTAAGGAAGTATTGCCCAATCCAGCAGCCAAAAGGAAAGCAGCATGATTAATGGAAATGTGCCTTGCTTACTCGTGAGCTCTCTCTATTCCCCCACCCACACATATACATAAACTTTTACAGCTTTGGCTACTTAAGATCTTAACCAGACGATCTGTGCAGGGTTATAAACTATGGTAGGAACCCTCAGGCAACAGGGTCCCTACATTAGCAACCACTCTGTATCGAACAATCCTATTGATACTCATCAATCACTCACTTTAAAAGAAGAAGAAAATATATTAAAAGGGACTGCAGGGGATTTATCTTCCCATACTGATAAATTGTTAAAAATTAATGATCTAGAGCAGCTCTGAAGGCAATGTAAAGCAAGTCTCCCCAAAAAACCCCAACCACCACAAAATCCCCACAGGCCCTCCAAAAGCTCTTAAAGGGCTGAAGATACTTTGTCCCCTCTGGCCTGCTGGGCTTGCTGCTTTTTTGTGTGTTAACTAGTGCAGATGATGTTCTTCAAGCACCCGTCTTTTCCTGGCATTTTGCATCCCAGGCACAGAACTGCTTTTTAGTCTGTTCCTGGAGATGGGAACAAAGATGCCACAGTTTGAAAGCCCCATTCACTGAGCAGTTTTGATCTGCATATGGGTCCTATTCTTAATTTGGCAGAAAGCTATTTACAAAACTTCCCACCCTTTTCAGTGCTTTCAGCTGTCAAATCCTGCCGCGCAGCTACAGCCGCAAAATCCAGCAAGGTGCCCACACTTGGTGCAATGCAAAGCTCCCTGGCAGCTCACAAACAGCCCGAGGGCTGTGCTTAGCTCACCTAAACCAGACAGATTGCGGCTGCCTTTTCTGTCACACAAAGTTGTGGGCACGGAGATCAGAGGTCCCGTCATTCATCGCTCCGTAACGTCCCCGTCTCTCCTTTTGCTGTATCTTTGCCTGTGCCACTCCTGACCATCAAAGCCGCGTTCGTTTTACTTGCCCTTTCATCTGACTCGAGCGCACTCATATCCAGTAATAACACAGACGTGATTATCAATGCTTTCCACCCCCTGTCGCAAATGGAGATCGTGGCAATTTAATTTCCTTGTCTCTAATGTTACACACAGGAATGATGTTATTGTTTTGCAAACTCCAATATACGCTTTGTTTTCTAAACTCTCTAAGAACTTTACACACCTGCCCTTGCACCTATTGATCAAAATGGATAACAGATCAGCGCAAAGCGGATCCGATTCCAACCCTGCAGGCTGCTGACTTCTCTGGGCCAGTGGGATCGCCAGTGGGAATATCTATGTATTTGTTGTGGATAAACTGGGGAAAATATTTACGCTCTGGAAGTGCAAACCTGTGTTGACAAAGCAGAAACTCACCTTCCTACCTTTCGTCCCTCTCATGAGGAAAAGAAACTGAAAGAAAACTAAAGGAAAACTGACCAAATCAATAAACAAATAAAAAACGCAAGGGAGATTTTTTAAAATATATATCAAAACAAAAGATTCAGTTCTGAACATGACTATGAAAACAAAGGGGTTTTGCAGATTGAAAAGCAGTTACTTGTAGTCCCTCCTGCTGGGATTTTTCACCAAAAAAAAAGAGGCCACAACAAAAAAACCTGTAATAATAAATAATAAATTTGTAATTTCATATGTTTACTAGGTAACAGTGTCTCATTTTCATAGGAAAAGAAGTAGTGAAGTTTTGTCTCGAATACAAAACCAAAAGCAGTGAAATCTACTTACAATCCAATCGTGTTTTTCTCAGTCAACTCTGCACTACAATATATTCAAACACAATTTTTTCTTCCTTCTCCCTCGAATGGGGTTTCCTGCAAACATTCTCTTTAAAATACCCGCTCCCACCCTTCACGTGTCCGTGGCAATAACAGGCAAGAACCTGGAAGACTGAACGTACAACATCAGGAGAGTTATTCAGATTGAAAATAAAAGGAAAAACCCAAACGGCGTTTGCAGGTATATCTAGGTACGTATGTGTCTTTGTGTGCACCAGATCACGGGTACTAAAGGACACAAGGATTGATTTAATTCTCAGCTGCCCACAGATGGTAACTTCCCACCTTTGCTCCCATGAATCATTTAAGCCTCACTCTGGAGTCTCCCAAATAAGACTCAAGCAATGCAAAGGGCCTCAAGCTGCCCCATTTGCACACAGGTGAATCCCACCTAAATTCTTCATTATGTAAGGGAAAAAATGAGGCCTATCTAATCAAATTAATAGCAATAATAATACTTTGCATTTCTAAAATGCCTTCCAGCTCAGGAACTCAAGGCTTGATAATTAATGTCTCTTTAATTTTATTTCTATCGATTAAAGATCCAGTGGAACAAAAGAAAGAGTCTATTAACAAAAGCTAATGTGATTTTCAATAAGAGTTCGTCAAAGTGAGGGGCAGTAATCTTGCCATTTCAGCTGTAACAGACAGACATGTAGACAGTACATATGTCCATACATTCCCTAAATTAGCACACCCTCCACTCGGCGGTTGTTCTGGGAAATTAGGCGGTTGTGTATAACTGTAATGAGGTCATACAGGGTCTGATCTCCACTGGGATTTAATTAACTCTGAATCTTATAAATATTGTGCTGAATTACAGTTACATTTGCATAAAGGTTAGAATCAAGCTGGACCAGCCCCATTTACCGGAACGGGCTAAAAATAAAACCTTTGAGTAAAGCCCTTCTAAACAACGTTTTTGTATTGCTGTACAGTCTTGTTTTGATCTGGGCCTGAAAATATATTTGAGGGGAAGGAAGGTTGAAAGAGAGGGGGAGAAGCAGGTTATATTTCAAACAGACTTTCTAGATAACTTCAAACAGACTAATAGAATGGCGGTTTGCAGCCCAGAGATAACCCGCTCCTCCAATGGCCTCGCACTCAGCAAAAGGAGATTGTATCAAATATATACACGGCTATCAAGAAATCTTTTCCCCTTTTTTATTTGTATTATTAAAGTAATGCCAGACATAAAATATCATTGCCAGGCAGAGCAGAATGACAAAAACGATAAAGGAGGCGGCAAAAGTGATATCCGTGGGAGGCCCTGCTCCAGGAGAGCAGATCGAGGCCTCCTTCCCTCAACTCCTTGCTTGGGTTTTACTCTTCTGAGAAGAACCAAGCAAAGGTGACACTGGGACTTCAAGACTTGGGCCCACTTTGCAACATGCCACATGCTCACAACCCTCTATGAATTTACAACTCCTGCAGTCTGAACCCAAGCACTCCCATCCTAAGTACAGCTTGGCATGACTCGGAGCCAATGCTGCCATCCCTAGTTGATGTTTGAGCACTGAGGCGAGAGGGATGGAGCTGGGGAAGCAGACAACCAGTCTAGTGTAGTTGTCCTGGTTTGCAGGCCCTGGGCTGCAAGAACAATCAAAGGGTGAAAGTCCACTGGCCTTTCCCATCCCTCATCTCCTGCCATAACACGCGGTGGCTGATCACTGTTTGCTCCTAGAGGGCAGAAGCAACAGCACCCTGTCTTGTGGCTGCACATCACCACCGAACTTTCACTCAAGGACCAGATAATTCATAGGCAATACCCCTGCGTGCTGAGGTTCACCTCGCAGCACCGTGCCAGCCAAGCCAGACGCTAATCCCCTGTCAGCAGAACCCTGCTGGCGTGTCCTTCTGTCCTTCCCCGCGGCAGTCCCACAGTTGTGAGCCAACCTCCGGCCGGCCTGTTGGACGGCAAGGAACGAGATGAGCCGCGATGCCCCTGCCAATGCGCTCCGTAAGTTCCAAGTGAGTTTTTCTCTCTGCCAACATGCACGGTGCTCTTCAAGAACGGCTCTGTATGCTGGTCACACGCTCTTGGATCTGCTCAAGGATTGTCCCTGAAAACCATCTGGCACGGGTATCAGCCAAGGCATGCCACAAATTGCAAAGCAGAGCTTGCATCACAGTAATTTACCCCAGTGCATGAGCTGATGTGGGCACAGGAACAGAGGAGGAAGGGACAGCCTGTAGAAATCACAGGATGGATGAGGCCATTAGGAGATGTTATAGTACCTGGAGCAACCTTGCTAAGTGAGGTGAAAAAGCCTAAAGCTCTGTTGGCAAACCTGCACTGGAAGTGTCAGACGGATTCACCCTGGCCGGCTGGACCACACTCCTTTATGTTTCACTCTATCTGGCACCGCACCCCGATGGACGTGCTGGAGCAATTGTCTCTTTCACCCCTTAGCTCGCCACACTGCTAGGTGGGGAATGCTTTAGAAATTATTCTAAGTAACCAGACTAAGCAATACAATCTATAAAGCAGTTGAAAAGTGTAATTTGCATCAAAATACGAACAACAACAACAACAAAAATGTACTAAGTTGATTTATAAACGAAGATACGTTATTTTCTGTAAGAGTTGCATGGAGAATAATCTTCAGCAGGGCTGCAACCAGAGTGGGTCAAGGAGGTCACCAAGAGAGGACAAACACACCAAGCGCCACCCCGGAGGCACAGTTCACACAGGAGGAGGGGAATGAGCTGGAATGACAGGCAAAGACCTGCTCTGAACAACAAAATGTCTTGCTGTGATTCTGCTCACAATGTAATTCTCTTCATAAAGCAGCACAAGACAGAAAGCCCTAAGGAAAATGAGTCTGTAATGCCTGCTCCAGGAACTGCCTATGAGCGAGCTGCAGCTTCACAATCTCTCCTCCTGTTTCCTCCCCTATGAGTGTACTGAATACTTAGGAAAAAATAAGGAAAGGGAAACGTAACGGTTCTCTGAATTATGCTGCACATCCAGAGTCATGTGTAAAGCGCAGCATTAACAGACACCCATAAATGTTTACCTGAAAGCAGTTATACTTCCACAACTCAATGGTTTGTCAATATGTCTCATTGCCAGCTGCAGTTCTGCAGCAAATCAGTAAACCCAGACTCTTTTGAGCTTCAAAGAATCCTACAACACCCTTCAGTCCCTGCATGTATTGTCATCACAACCACAAAGCGAAAGTGTAATGCTTATGGCACGTTCTGGCCAGAGAACATGCAGCTGCTTTGTTCTGGAAAGTGGCATTTAAACCTGGTACCTTCCTCTGGACTTCACCACAATTGAAACCTGCCCAGTGTTACGGGCAAAATACCTCAGTCTCTGCATCGGCTTCCACACCCGCTTCTCCCTGCGCAACGTCCTCATGAATAGAAGCTATTGTATGCCGGTTGAAATCCTCCGCCAACACGGGTCTACAGCTAAGCAAAACCCAACAACCTCATGCCATTCCTGTCCAGAGTGGGAAAGTATTTTAATGTGATAGTGAATTAGGCAAGGAAAACTAGAAGGGGGAAAAAAAGGACTTAGGAAGTCTCTTCAACTATGGCACCCAAAACTAATATTTGGAAATTTCTGAGGCCTTAGGAAAACAGAAAGAGCCGTTCAGCGACATTTGTTCTGGCCTTAGCCAGCTCTCTTTGCTGAGCTCTGTTGTCATCACATTTCACATCATGATGGTGTTGTGAACTACAAAGAAAACAAGGGAATTGGCAAGACAAGTATTTTGCCAGCTTTTCAGAGAGAAAATGTGTCCAACTGAGAGGTGCTAATTCCACCTTCCTAACAGAACACATGCTGATTCCACCAGCCATCAGTGGTATGACACTCTGCACCTTTCCCTTACTGGTAATCCTTTAAAATACCCTTATTAATTGTAAACCTCATTGAAATGATAAATTAACATTACTGGATAGAATAGGCTGACTGTGGATGGAGGTAAATACATCATTTGCAATTAAGACAATGTATTGCCTCCAGGAGAGTGGATGGAGAAGAAAAAAAATCTAATCAACTTGAAATTGGAGCATTTAATCTGGATGGGATTACCTCTGGCTGTGAAGTAGTGAGAGGCTACTTGACCCATCACCACCCTGGCACCTTCACACCAGTCTCTTCAATTAGGTCCATACTACTCAGTAGGACAACACAGGTCATTAAAGAAACCCTCCCCTCCCTTTATTTTTTAACCTGAGGATATATAATTTGCATAACTCAGTGATCTGGTTTCCAACGGCTCCACAGAGCGGAGCCAACCCAACGGGAAGGGTGGCAAACACGGCCCTTGACTCACAGGTGAGACACCGAGGGCGCAAAGTCTTCGTGGCAGCTTTGCTGTCTAAGGCAATGTGACGTGTGCCCACGGCTTGACGTGACAGCAGCGAGCGCAAGGCAGCTTGGGAAGAAACGTGACAGATCAGAATGTTTCCAAAATTGATGCAACCTGCTCTTCTGACACCCCAAATCCACAGTTCACTAAAGCAATACAGTTGAAGCTGATGTTGGGGTGTTTAGATGCTCCTGTTTCCAAAAAAAGAAGCTGCACTGCCTCTTGTCTGCACAAGAAAAGGGGGAAAAAATTGGGGGTGATAGGGGGATAAGGAAGAAAGCATATCTTGTAGGTAAAAATTGTGTTGCTTAGCTTGGAGCTAACCCCTACGACATACATTACTGTCTTTCTGTTCAATCAGTGTTCTGCTACAAGAATCAGTTACATTCAATCATCTGAAAGAGCTATTAAAATGCTGATAAAAAATTCATAAAGTAACACACAGTAATGAATCAGGAGAATTCAGTAAAGTGAGACCTACCCTTAGAGCAGGGCAAGAATGAAGGTGAACGATCGTTTGGGCCTAGCGGGCATGAAATACCCTTTTGGAAGATGAATAATTCTGTTTTGGGCTGATAAGTTGAACTAATTTATAATGCTGTTTTAGGTCCACTGCTGAAATATTTCAAATCCCTCAACTTTAAAATGCATTGCCTGTCAGAAACGGGTCTCTTAACAGTTTCCTCTTAACATTTTTCAAAATGTAACCTAGACCAATTTGCATGATTTACTGCTTTATTGTATTATACTGTGCATGATTTAAAATGGGAAATAAAATTTTTAAAAAAAAAAAGAAAGACAAGGTGGTGTGAAAGAATTCCTGCAGAAGAGATGCAATGTTTTTTAGACCTCTGCACAAGACAAAAAGGGGCTTTTCCTGCCCTGGATGGGGACAGGGAGCCAAACGCAGGCAACCTAGCGGGAACAAAGCGGTGGTTTGTCACAACACAGCACAGATGTATTCGCCTCGAGTGGCTTTCGCCGTGCGGGAGGCTTCACCGATCCCCGGTGGTGTTGACTGAGGCCGCTGGGAGCCGAAAGCAAAGAGAGCTGGGGGCCCCCAGCACCGCACGATGTGCTCACTATCTTGTCAGTCTGTGGGGATCACGATCGATGTGAGCTTTGCAGGCTCCAAGGTACAAGGCATGACTTGTCTCTCTCTGCAGGTGTTTTTCTGACAAGCGGGGAGAGTCGTACGCTTTCCCAGCTGACTTCTCAAGAGTCAAGTCAGAGAGCCTGAGGGAGGAAAAGCAGCAGCAGCAAAGCCATCTCCTCTCTGCTTTCACTTAAGAGATATTCCTTGGAGAGACTCCTACATTGTCAAGCTCTTTTCTAAAGTGCCCGTCTCTGTAATTGCACATGGGTTCGTGGCCAAAGTGTTTCCATGCCTGCTTGGCCTGCCCGCCAACAGCCGCACACAAACACCATGGGACGTGTTGGGGCGGCTGCCACCCCACGGGTCACAGCAGTGTGGATGAGGATGCGCTCAGCCCGGCCATGGGGAGCTGTGATTGTGTCCACATCAACCCATCTGTCCTGGACAACACCCTGTCAGGTAACCTAAACCTCAAATTCAGCTACACTCCATATGGAGGCAGGTGCTTTCTTTCCCTTCAGCATGAAAAGCTGTGTAACAGAAGAGGTGGACTCATTAGAAAGCAGTACAGTAACACAGATGTTACCCATCCTTGGGTGAATGCCCCTGAACAAAGTCATCTTGCCATTTGGTTCCACTCATTCATTTTACTAAAAACATAAACCTTTCCTATCGCCGTTTTAATGACAGGTTGCCATTTTGACGGGCTCTTTCCCATTAAAAGCCCATGGTTGATATTGCAGCTATTTGCCCTCCAAGTAAGAAAGCAAAATGGTGAAAACGTGCAAAGGGAATCAAAAAGTGGTGTACCCCTCGTTTCTAAGGTAAAACTCTCGGTTGTGACACCAGCTGGCTTCAGTGGACAGTGTCAGATATGCTTGCAACACCTTCAGCTGAGTTTGCACAGCTGGTGCTGGCGACCTGCAGCTCTAATTCCCTTTTTTCACTGGGGCCAGAAGCATTCGTTCCCTCTGAAAATGAAGCCAATGTGTTTCAAGCTGGAGACTAAAACCAGAGACTATCCACTTCATTTCCAGCTCCTAAGACTATATTGGTGTGACTGATATTAAGTGTAGCCAAAGAATAAAGGCAGATGCCCTCCCCAGCTGTAAAATAAGGCCATGACTGAAGGGCAACGAGTTGTTCATTAGAGGTTTCTACAGAAAACATTAAGGGCACCAAATGATCCCACCATTTCCAGCTTCCCTTTCAAGTGATTCATCTCCAGATCAGACCTGGATTCAAAACCCCATCATTGGAATGGACCCTCATTACCTGGGCTATCAGCACCATCCATAAACGTATCCTTTGCCTCCTAATTAGGCCAACAAAGGAGGGCTATTAGCAGCTAAATGTGTTACAAATGCAGCATTAGGGATAGAGACTATTGACCTTTTTACTCCCAGTGATCTATGTATCCCTTTGTTCTGCTAAACACAGTTTCCTCTTGTCATGGCATCACTGGGAAGGGAATATAATCTGTTCTCTGATGGCACACAGGCTTTCCTTGTGCTCAGAAAAATATAGAGATACAGATAACTTCTGTATATCTTACAGCTAAAGTCCCCCTCCATCCTTAGTACACACAAAACTCACAACCAGCACTGAAAGCCTGAATTTTGCTACTACTTGTTGAAGCTGATGAGGACGGTGAGTGTTTTGTACCACACAAAATCCGCCTGTTAGTAACCTCAGATGACCTGGAAAGGCCAGAGAACAATCCTGCGTATTTTCATACACTCTGATTTTTATGTCGGGTGGAATCTTGGGAATCATATAGGTATTTTTAAATACAATTGAGATCATCAGTTGAAAAAAGGAAAGAAAAAAAAAAGCCCTCAAGGAATTCAAACTCTGCATAATACGTGATAATAAGGCTGTTATTGTGAAGGACTCTCTAATCGTGTATTTATTCACCTGCTCCCCATTAGGCAGATCTGTTAAACCAGCACTTTGTCCATCAGCACTCGAGTGCTTGAAGCTGAGTGGGCCTCTTGCGTAATTGCTGGCACCAGCGAAAGCCAAATTCTGAACCTCTCTGGATGGGGCTCGCGTTGCCAAGCGTGCCCGAGAGATTCCTGCGGCGCTCAGCTGTCAGACGCCACGGCCTCAGCACCGCTGCAGCCCCCAGGAGCCGCGAGGAAACACAGCGTGAACCACGGGAAAAATAACACATGGAAGGAAAACATAAAGAAAAGGGGGCAGGGGAATGCAGGGAGGGTCAAGCCTCACCTGATACTTTCCTCTCCTCTTCACTTTATAAAGTTAAATGCTGTCTGAGATTTATTGCTGCGAAAAGGCAAGTTAACCACATAATCAATAAAAAAAAAAAATCCAATTACAATCTATGGTGGAGCAACATTGCATATAACAAAAGTCTCACTTACAAGGATCTTAACCCACTTGGTAGCTCAGTTATGCAGTGGGTATTAAGTCACAGGGCTATGAACACAAAACCAGTGGCGCCAGACTGGGCTTGTGTTCACGGCAAAAGCAATGCATGTTTTCCTACCGGTGGGAAGGGAAAAGGCACAGACACTGCAATAAAGTCTTACTTGAACCTACTAAATCAGCTCACAACAAACATCCCTGAGCGTTGATCAGCCTCCCCAGCAAGACAGGTCATTACAGTCCCACTGTCCTCCCTGGAAAGGTTTAGGTGATTTTTTTAAAGGCATATAGAGGTATTTCTCTCTTTCTTTCCATTAGTCACCATTCATCCAGGTGGAGCTATTGCTGCCTATAAGAAATATTCCCAGAAAACCCATCAACTTTGTTTCAGATGGTCGGATGCTCCATATTGTAATTAGGAGTCTGAAATATGATAGATTTGGGGGAAAAAGCGTGCAGCTCTAAACCAGAGGAGAAGGCGTAACTACTCCAGTGGCAGAGCACAGATGGGCTTTGTGGGGTTTAAATCTGGCTTTGCCCCTGGTTTATCATAGGACACCAGGGAAGTCATAGCACATCTCAATTCCTCAACTTGTGACAGAAGAATGAGGGTACCAGCACACTTTAGTAAAATATATTCATATCCATGAAAAAAAAGCAAATTGGTGTCATGCCATGAGGCATGTTTTTAAATGCTGGAACTATCAGGCCATAGTTTCACGTTCTTTACTACAAAATGACCACTCTGCCGTGTCTTCTGGCAACGCGTATTTGATTTGAATTGGGCAGGAACAAACTGGCAGGAAACATGTTCCTGTATTGGCTGTGGGGGGAAACGTGACACCTGATCCGTGGTAGAATCAGGCTGACAATAGTTTGTCCTCCAGGACAAAGTTCTATCTTCGAAATCCTGGACTATATATAGGTTTATAGTGTATTAGCACTTTGTGTCATATGACCACTTTGTTTTTTTTAAATCCAAAATTACGTGCCTTGAACAAGATTTCCCTTCCAAGGAACAAATATCTTAGTTCTTGACCTGACAGAAAAGAGTATCAGTACCGGAATAACCTACACCTGAGATAACCTTGTGTTGTAGCAGTACAATATCAAAGTTGCATTTGTGACTTTTCCCATGAAGTCACTAGAGAGAGGAGGTTGTTCACACAATATGACAATACAAGAAAAAATGTGGCATGTGTAAGAAAACTCCCGCTAAAACATGCAGAGCAGAGATGTGAGGAAGCACCATGAGCCTTCACAGCACAGTTTCAGCATCACAAGGCAACACTGGGCACATCAGAGTAGATGACAATGACTTTCAAATGGGGTAGCACCTGAAATTAAATGGGTATGGAGACCAGTCAAGGTGATGAATTTCAGTCCAATGCCTCCCATTCAACAGCACCTTTGCCTCAAGGGTCTTTAAAGATGCAACACACCTGCACAAAGTGACACAAATGAAGCCAGAGCTTGCAAAGGTTTTGAAACTAAGACTAGTTGAGTCCCTAATGATGATCTCTGCCAGAAACCGGCTCCTAGTCTCTTCATTGATCATCTAGCTGGTTGGGGTTTGTTCCTAAAGATCTGTACATCGAGAGAAGCTGCTCTGGCACGTGCTTGACAAGATCCACAAACCATGCAAGAAGGACCTCAGCCCCTGGGCCAGACCCACCCAAGCAAAGACAGGGGGATTCCGAGTCTGTTAGAAGAGAAGAACACGACAAGTCTTGGACGCACTTTGCTGGACACAGGAAGGGAGATGAAGGCTGGGGACACAGGCAGCTCCATCCAAGCTCTGGTTGGGCTGAACTCTGTCAGTTAAAGCCGCCTTGGGTTTCACAGCTGCCAAAAGCACAGAGTCTGTGTCTCCTTCGCACTGGATAGCAGCATTCTTGGATGCAGGCATTAGCATTTTACCCTAACCCAATTAATACCTAGTGTTCAGTCACAGCACTGATTAACATGTTTGTTCGCAGTGATTAAAACATTTCTTCTCCATTACCATACAGTTAAATGCTTGGAAGAGAACTACAGTTAATGGGATACAGGCGAGGTTGCAAATCGTGGCTGTCACACTTGGGGAGGGGAAGGAAAAACCCCAGCCTTTTTTCCTGCTTCTTCCTCTTCTTTTAGAGTTGCTAATTAAGGGCTGACTTTTTGGGCAGAGAAAGAGGGGGGTGGAGGATGGGGAAAAGGAACTTTAGGTAATTGAAAGAATCCAATTCATGCAAGCGCCCGACTGGTGCTAACCTACATCATTAAAGTTGCCAGCTAACAAACATCAAACACAGGCCAGTATTAATGAAGCAGATGTATTAATTTCCGATTTCTGAGAAAGCTAAGCAACTGGCTGGCTAGCTGGCTTCCTCTGTCTCTCACTCCCTCTCTCTCTCTCTCCCCATCTGACAGCACTATTAATGATCTTTAATGCCCCACAGGCACTAATGGGTCCCGCTGGGAGTCCAGAAATACTGCAATTTGTATTGAGGATTTAGACATAACAAAAAAAAAAGGAGAAAGAGCCCTCTGCTCTGGGGAGCAGGCGCTTGATCAGTCGTTTCCCCTTGTGGAATAGCACAACAGAATAATAAATGACAGCTCTGCGATTAAATCAAGCCTTCTGCTTTAAGTGCCAGAGAGTGTGTGATTGTCACTAACAATCTACCGCTTGTTAACACCGCTGGGGTATAAGCAAACAGCAGTCAACGCTCCCCCACCCCCAAAATGGAGGCGTTTTACCTATTACTTCATTTATCTCTCTGTCCTGAGGGGAAACAATCCCCTGTAGGTGTGGGTTGGGGGGTTTGTTATTGTTATTGTTGTTGTTTTTAAATAACTTCTGTTATTCAGGTATTGAAAAGCTGAAGGGAAAAGGGGAGGAAGGGAAAGCCATCTGCTGCCGCCTTCAATCAGACAATCCCTGCATCCGAGCGCACCATGTGCAGCGGTGCCGCGGTACCCCAAACCCCCTCTCTGGACCGGCGACAACAATCTCTGCCTTTCCCCCCTCGTCCCACGTCAAGCCACTAAGGTTTAGATTGTTCTCTTTTCACCCAGCAAAGAAAACACAACGACCCTTGTAACTAAGGCTCTGCATTTGGCTGCTCGCACTGGGGATGTACAGACCAGAAGAGACCTGGATGGTTCAATACATCGCCAGGGACCGGGGGCCTCCTCCCACCCCAGCCAATCCCCAAACTCCCACCGAGTTCAAAAGCAGCAAGACTGAGCCCCCAGGCTGTTTCTGCATGTGCCCATAGCATGAATTATCTGAGCAGGATAATTATTTTTCTTAGCCAAGAGGCAAGGTATTCTGTCTCACTGATACACACTTTAAATATTACCCTGCTGTTCCGTTTAGCTGGAGACCAAAGAAAGGCACAACAGCTTATTATCATCATCGAGTTTTATGTTCAGATGGAAATATATCAGGGATAAGGTTTTAACTCTGACATTAGCTGTCCAGACATTTTCGTAACACCAATAACAATCGGAATTCCATCTCTGAAATTACTCATATCTTAAGCATTTTAGATTTATGGGTTAGATATAAAGAGGCTTTTTCACTCCATCCGACAGAAGAAAGCAACAGATGGAGAGGAGGGCTGGGCAATAAAAAATCAAGAATATCAACTTTCCCCAAAACAATGCCTTAAAAATTGGCCTCCATACTCGCCTCCAGATGAAACGGAGACGCCACTACATGCAATTTACCTATAAATTACTTCTAGATGATGAATGGAATGAGTAAGAGTTTCGGTTTTAAATACTGCTACTTGAATCTTTTTTAACTTCATAAACAGGCTGTTAATTTGCCAAAGCAGACTGGTGTGCCCGAACTTTCTCTGTGCTAATACACACACGCAGAGCCATTAATTATGTTTCTGCTCTGCTCTCACCGTTAGGCAAAATACCCTGAAGACCTATAATAAACTCATGATTTCTTGGAGGAACAATTTAGGTTATTTTTAAATGTAGATCTTAGAAGTTGTAGGATTACTGGATGGGAAGATATCAATCAAGTGATTCAAAATGTCCATTCTCCTTAAGTGAGTGATGGATCTTCTTTCTTCTTGCCTGTCTTCTCCCCTTTTCTGTGTCAGTCATACATCCAGGCTGCTATTCACACTTCATTCACAATCCTCTGCACCTATAATCTCTGTTATTTTGCTGTCGACTCCTCATGCCTCATTAGGCATGTTTGACACCTGCACCTAATACCTTTTCACTGGCAATGCAGGACAGCTTTTGACAAGAACAGATATTTTTCCACAATAGCTTTAAAGAAGGTCTTCCGAGTGTGTACCTTGCGTATTTTATGGGGTTAATGCGATTTTCCCCCCGTATTCAACAGACTTACATCTTATTCCACTCTCCTTGTTAGACACAACTGGATTTTCTTTGTCTTGGTTAAAAGCATGTGTGCAGATGTCTGAGAGAGGGTAAAACAGCAAGAGCAAAGCAGTAATTTGGGCCAATGGGGCCTGCATTAAGTACCTAAATCATCACAGATGTGTGCACATCCATGTGTCTATTTTAAAATAATATAAACCTAATTAACATGATAGCTTTTCTATATATAGGTGTAGATGACATTACTTGTACAACAAAACTATCCTATTAATTTGGCTTGAACTACTTAAAATAGAGTACTAAATTACTGGAATTCTTGGACTAATAAATTACTGTACCATTCCAGAGAATGAAAATAATTCTTCTGGGACTGTAACTTCATTTGTTAAAGTGCAACGAAGAGTTGCTCAATGTCATAAATGAGTTAAAGTCATTTGAAAAGCTACAGGGTCACAGGAAGTCAAACATGATCCTACAGGCCACATGTTTAGTGAGGTTAGAGCTGATTGTACAAAACCCCACCGGGAAGTGACACCCGCGAGTAAAGCGTGTACAGGAGGTGTGTTTGTGCTGTGGCTCCGAGCTGACACACCTCAACCAGCCCCGCCGTGGAATTCCTGCAGCCTATCGCACATGCAAAATAAGTTTGGAGGCCTCAGCATGAAGCTGTTATTTATGACAACGATGACTAAGATATGAGGGTAAAGAGGCATTCCTCTCTCAAACTGTTTTTTATTTTCCTAAGAATTAAAATTGCGAATGGCAGCTTGGTTTTGGCTTGGCCCTTTTCACTTGCAATTGAGCAAAACTGGATCGGACTCTTCACCAATATTCAGCCTATTTGTCGAAATACAGCTCTGTTTGTGCTGTAAAATGAGCAAACCCAATGCAGCGCTACTGGGAAATGTGTCGTATCCCTCCGCATCCCCAGCATACACAGATTTGCTTGTACCTTCCCTAACCGAGGATGGGGCGCTCTACTTGAGGAGACAAGGCCACGTATTTCAGAAATAGTCATTTCAGTAGATGCCAAACATGATCTTCCTGCAGCTGGTTTGCAGTTGTTTGGTACCTCGGAACAGCTGAAAGGAGCCAAGAGCAAAATGACTGAGCACCTTCTAGCACGCCGCAAACTTGGAGCAAGGGATGCACGTTTCCTTTCTTTCCTCTTAAATTATAGCTCTTTCGTTGTTGTTCAATTTCTCTTTCCAATTCAGTGCCAAGGCAAATGTGAGGAAAGGTTGAAATGGCAACTTTAGAATAATAATAATAATAAAAAAAATAATAATCCACAGGAATCAAACATAATGATTCCAGCACAGTCCCTCCGTGCTCCGTGGGGCTGGTCCTTTAGAAGCCCTCCCCTGCTACGTTCTTCTACAAAAGAAACTATCTGCTTCCCACATCTGGCATTATATTTGCCTGTCCTCACATTAAAATTGAATTCTGATAAAAATGGGCATAAAGGCGAAAGGGTTAGTAGGAACCAGTTCGCAGCAGTATTGATGAGAACAGCTTGCAGCTGGAAGCCTGAGATAACACAGTTTGTCAGAGCGCTGTCACACAGCTGCCTGCATAATGAGGTAAGGAAAAAAAAACCACGCTCTTTCATTTGTTATCAGTAGAAATCTCTAAAAGAGATGCATCATTTAGAAGTAGCCTGACTAATGGTCAAGCTCTACAGGGATGCAGATGGGATGTGGAAAATACTCCCCACCAGCAAAGCCCTGGGCTCTGTCATCCTGAGCGACTCGCTCGCTGCCGCCAATGCACAGGCCAGCAAGTACCTTCTTCCATACAGAACAGCATCCCCGGTGCTGAGCTGGGGGTTTGAAATGTGGCAGTGCTAAAACCTGGTTGTTAAAAGTGATTTTGTTAGAACTGTCACCCCCGTACCTCTCTTTAAAAAGCTACACGCTTAGGGCATAGAGTCTTTATTGAGGATTAACTCATACCAGCGCAAATGCAGTAAAATCACTCCTAATTTACACTGCTGGCAGAAAAGCCTCTTACCCATACATCTTTTGAAATATGTAAAGCACATTCTTGCAATGTATAAATTTATTTAATTAAAAAAATGGTTTAAAGCACTATTTTTCATTTCTTTTCCAAGAAGCGGCAGTACCCCAGAATTCCCATTCCCTCAGTATGGAAAATGAGCCCAGGACCCTGTCAGTGACCCCTGGCAGAAGGTGCCCACCCAAAGGCACCTACCGCTAACCTGTTCATTGGGAGAGCTTGTTCTCATCCTCACAACTGATAGCACAAAGGAAAAACATGTCTTTAAGTGGACTTCCACCACGAACAGCTTATTTTGATGGACATCATCAAGGCAGGAAGTCAAACAGGAAAACCTCTCACCAGTTTGTGGCCACCAGAAGTCAGGTGTCTGGCTACAAAATTCGAACTGATCCAAATATTCCTGTGTGCCAGTTCCAGCTACTTGTGCAATGTCACAAAAAATAACCCCACGCTGGGAAGGAACGGCAAAGGAGAGCAAAAACTCTCGGCTTCCAACAGCAAGTTGAATTGCAATGTGTTAAACTGGCTTTGACAGGTAAGACTGGGTACGTAAGACACAAAGGGGAGAGGACATCGCACCAAAGATGCCGAATATCGACTGTGACCTTTTACGGAGGAACACTTTCATTGTGCGAACAAGTTGTCTGTGTAGTTAAAAGGCCAAGCAATGCTGAAGGTATTTTTTTCTTCCCCTTGCCAAATGTTAATTTGCACTGAGCGATTCACAGGGACTTTCCAAGGATCACAGCCTTCCACTGAAATCTCCTTCATACCTCCACTGAATTGTGAAAAACAGTTTTTATGATTTAAAGGGAGTCATATGTATTATTTCTTCTGTCTCTCTCCATTTCTAAAGACATCAGAGATGGTTAGGTGATTTTGATGTGTCTCTCCCCTCTCTTTACATTCCTCATGTGTTGCTCATTTTCTCCATTCCATTTGGGTTACAAGCCATTCTCTGTCATGTCCTGTTTCATGAGCCTTTACCCTCGCGCTGCTTCACTTCAAAGGGGGTTTCTGTCTCACACAGGAGAGAAACAAGGGCATCTCCAGACAACACCGCGCTCGTCTACAGAGCTGTTCCTATGGCACAAGAAACCCTGCCCGGTTCATGTGTGCCGCATTAGCTTCTGCAAACACGGGAATAACAAATACTTGTTCTGAAAGGCTTTTTTCCTCGCTACCTTCCCAGACTTTTTGAAAAATGGATACAGATCTGAATTATTTGTGTAAAATATTTGGGTTTGAAGCGATCCTTTTATAAAAAGGGGAAATGAGGGGAAAAACAGGAAAACAGTGCGCTAGAATGGAAAAATGGCGTAACCAGAACCAACTGTGGTTAAAGAATCACAGTTTAAAAGCAAAAGAAACAAAAGGCTTATATTAAAGGAAGGCAAAATTAATAGGAATTCTAGATCAATGAAACAGCAACACAAAGTTCCACTCCTTTCAAGCAAATCTTACAAACACTTCCACATAGGTCCCTAATTTGTGCTATTCATCACATTTTGCACTTTACCATGAGTGATGCTTTGACTCTACAGCACCTTCCTCTATTACACTTCTGGACAGAGCTATGCTGGCTCTAAGAGCAGTTTTAGAGAGTTTTAAGGAAAATAATAAAATACCACGTGAATCCATGCTAAAGTTGCCCCGCAAAAATCTTGCCCACCCTCTATTCCACCCCCTTCAGCCTGCACCCAACCCATCCACACTGGACTTTGCAGTTTTAGGCTCAGCATGGCTGGCCCTGAGCCTGGCTTAACTTATAGACCTAAGTGTAGCAGCGAGGTGGGGACAGCAGGAATGGGGAAACATGGCTTTGCTTCTGCAGCTGTTGAGCTTTACGTCTCCCCACACAGGTTCAGCCCAAAGGAGAGCGAGAAGGGAGGTGTGGGAGGTACAACACATGCACACAGGTGATTTTGTGTGGAGCGCTCAGGACCCAGCGCTACCCACCAGCCGCAGCCCTGCCAGCCCGGACAGGCCTGGCACCGTCTCCCCAACCAGAAAGTCCAAGGGCAAGAGCTCCCGAGCCCGTACGAGCTGTCCTGGGCATGCTCCATCCACACGGAATTTCCACCTGGTAACGCCAAGGTGGGTTTCTCTCCTTGGCAAGCACAGTGCTTGTTAACATCGCTGGGCCGAGCTGAGCTGCGTCTAGGTGCGATTTAACGCTCCAGCGAGCTCCAGCACTCACTCAGCCCCTCAGCTGAGAGCAGAAACTCCCATTTTCTTTTGTCGCTGCCGTGTGTCGCCTTTGGGACCAAACGTGTGGAAAGGGGATCACATGAAAGGAAAGGCACAGCAGCAGCAGAGGCTCGGCTGCTCGTCTTGTAGCTCCCTGAGCATTACCGATCAAGAAAACAGATGCCAGACATACCCTATATTATATTGTTTTTTTCTTAGGTCATTGTACCTGCTAGTGATATTCCTGCGAAGTCTAGTGTGGGAAATGCAAAAATTCTCATAATGCTGCTGAATCTACAGATTTTGAACAGTAACCTGTCCTCTGTTCAACTGATTTGCAGTGGCAAGCATATAGGTGTTAGCATCGAAAGCTTGTTTGCACAACCTGCGTGCCACCACACCTTCAAGTCCCTGCCCTTCCCGCTTCATAGCAAAATAAATCATCTGCTCACGACGTCCCCACCTCGGGCTGGAGGCAGACGGGTTCTCTGCGCACCACAGCTGGTTCCTGGGACACCACAACCTTAATGCGGCTCTAAGTTACCTTGGCAGCCGTGATTTACAACAGTATTTCAGTGAATCTAATCAGAAGTGTGAATACTCCCCTCCTATCTGGCACACATCGTTGGCGTTCTAATTATTCACACATTTTGGCAAGCGTTATGGTGTTCCCCTACCAAGCTCCTAATCCCTGCAGATCAGTTAAAATAAATGAAAGAGAGAATCAAAAGGCACTTAAAAATTCAACGGTTCTCTAAATGGGTTTGAACTGGCTCCAGATTATCAGTGGTTGCAGTTGACTAGCACTTAAAATTAGGCCCTCCCTCTCCCACACACCTCACATTTCTCCTTCCCATTTAAAGGAACTGTCTGCTATTCCAATTCCTGGATGTACCAAAATGTCTTAATGAGTAAAAAAGGAAAATATACACATATCACCTACATTCGGTTTATACCCCAAAACTTTTGAGGTTTGTAATCCATATTTGAAGATATTAACTGCAATGGGAACAGATCACAACATGAAAAAACCTTATAGAACGTGCTAATTCAGGAAAGTGTGGTAACAACCCAAGATTCCTTTTGCTATTTCTACGTTGAAGAAATGCCCCATCACCGGCAAGGAGTTGCTGTCTTACAAAAGAGATGTAACACTGAGATCCACCCCATTTGCAGTCATAAACAATGTACATTCCTTCCTATAGTGCATCCCTCCTCTGGCCTGCGTATGAAATATCTGCAGAAGAGACTTCCTACCCGTGTCCCCCTTTCAGGCCCTTTACTATCTGTACTATTTCCCTCCCAGAGTCACGTCTATGCTGCTCCAGGCCCCTTCCTCTGGCCAGGCTTCCCACCAGCACATCACCAGTGCAGCCCAGTTTGGCCGCACGTTCCCTGCACTGATTTCTCCCCCTCGCAGACCTCCCCAACATAATTTTCTGCTCTGGCTGCTCCTGTGACCCAGCGAGCAGAGCCTCCCCACTTCAGGTAGTTTAGCATTTAGGTCTCAAAGCCAGTTTTCCGCTGAACCCACTGTCACACACACACATATGCACGCACATACACGCTTGCACTGGCGTATTTTTATATTTCACTGAGTTAATTCCAGCCAGCTCCTTATGAGAGAAAAGCCTGCTTTATACTGCGCAGTTCTTTTCCTTCTCCCTTACGTGCTCCCAGGTGCCTTGTGTAACAGTGATGCTTTTGTTACCACACCAGCATCACACCCACAAAACCAGCACCCACACGTGTCTATTTATTAAAGACTCCAGCAGTTTATGTACGTTTGTGTTTTGAGGAAACACCAAGGGAGTAAAAATGTTGATGTTTTGCACATATGAAATAACACAGGACAGGTCAGCGCCTTGCAATGACTCCTGCTTAGGTGTCACCGTGGAAACAGGCCAAGAGAAATCTCCATATCACTAACAAGGGTCTTGGAGTGACACCCGTAGTAAAATGCAGAACTAAAAGGAGACGAGAAAATGCTAATAAACACATACGTGAACAAGACACTGGCAAAAAAGATGTTTTCATGCTTTTGTGTAGTCTGCAACAATGAGAGAATAATTTCTTACTTGGTGTAAATCAATACAGTATCATTAAGCTCAGGATTTTGCAGCTTTACACTGAGTGAAGATCTGCATGGCATTGTTCTCAGTTTCCACATGTTAGGAGGGATGGGAATAGTTGATCATGCAGCAGGAACACAGCAGTTCTAGTTCTCTGGTGGCTGCAAACCTGTGCTAGACAATAGGGGAGAAGGGAAGCAGAAAAATACGGAACGATGAAGCCGTGGAGAGGGGGAAATGTGCAAGAATGACATGCGGGGTCCGAGGGCTCTGCCCACATGCACCATCTACCCCAGCTCTCCTAGGACAGCCCTTTAGTCTGGTTGAACAGACCCACTCAATCACAGAAAGTTACTGTTATTTTCTTGAACAATCTGAATCTTTTGAAATCAGATAGTGAAGGGATTAATATATCCATATGTATTTACAAGTAAGTTAATTATGAGGTTGAATACTGCTGGCTACATCTAACCTTCAGGCTTCCACATACGTATTTTCATCAATCACCTATTTTCCGTTTTTATTTCTAACATTATTTTTTAATATTCATCAGAGGTTTGCTGTGTTAGGCACAGCGTAGCTGGAGCATTAGTGAAGAGGCTTTAGGCACTGAAGTCTTTCTAGTTAATGGCCCCAATAATATGGCTTTCATGAAACCTATACTCCATAACCAAGACAGTACCATGTACTTGCAGAACCTGGGCTGACTTTGATGAGAAGAAAAGCCAGGGAATGACATGTGGACAGGGAAGCTGTGGCAATAGTTACAGGTAAAGCACACAGAGGGAGCAAGTTTCCTTTATTGTTACCCAAAGGCTCCATCTCTGTCTTATTCAAGTACAACGTCCCACCGCTTCAAAGCAAAGTGCAGTTGTGAAGAAAGCTACTTTTTCTTTGGCCTTCAAAACCAAATTACGTTATTTGTCCTCTTGCAGCTTGCGTAAGGCCAGCAAAACGCCGTGAAGCTGGTGTACATTCCACACCGTGCGCTCTGGCTAATACAAAAGCATGTGATTGTGTGTCCATGGATCTGGTATGAATTACTGCGGAACAACATTCCTCATTTATGAGCACAGTCAAAACATTAGGAGATTTAAATTTGCTTTTTAAGATTCACTCAACTTTAGCAGACCTTTCCATAAACTCTTATTGGAATGATTTTTTAAGATTGTTAGCAAGAGAACAAAGTTATCTACAACACATGAGTATTAAGATTGAACCTAAAGAGATTTTTAGATAAGATATATTAATAACTTGTATTTTTATGGTGGCTCAAGTGTCTTGCAAATATTGATGAATTAAAGCCTCACGACAAACTTCCAAGCAGGACAACGTTAACATACTCTATTCACAGATGGAACCGTAAACTCTGTCAAGAGATATTCAGAGATTAAATGATTTGCCTGGGGTCACAAAGTCACGAATCACACTGGGGAGTCACACACTGCCGCCCCGGTAAAACACGCTGGTCACATTCAGAGTGACGCAAACGTCCATAAACCCTGATTTACTCCATGAGATAACCACGGTGTTTACAGGCTAGAAGAACCAAAGTTCTGCTCTTGTTTTTCCTCATTACGTCCTATTTAGGCAGCAAGCAAGATTAAAAATAAAACCACCAAGTAAATAAGCATATAAGTTTGGTCCCCTGAATGGCAGCTGGCTTTATTTATAGGCCCTACGCCAGAAACAATGGCAGACTATTATCTGCCCTTCAATGTGATAAATGTATGCAAACTGAAAAAGTCTATAGCTCATAATGGATAACGGTTTGTAACTTTAGTGTCTTAAAGCAAGGCAACTTTACGCCATAAATGTTTCCTTCTCTAGCAATAACGTTACATTACATGCTCTCAGGGAGAAAAAAAGGAAGAGAAGGGAAAAAATATCCTGCCGTTTGACTAAAAATGCAAAAGTGTTCATTAGATGCACTGCAATGTCCAGCAAGTCCTAGGGATGCCGGGATTTCTCTCAGTAGCTGACAAACTATCAACAAAACTATATCATTGCACTAGACAAAGGGTATTTCCACCACATACATATGTCTTTACTGGATGTTCTTTTACCCATCTACTCTTCCTTTGCATTGTTGTTGGTTATCTGTGCATATCCAGATGTATTTTTAAATGTCGGTGGTGATTTGTGAAGTCTTGAATAGCTGAGGGCCTTCCCCAAGTAAGAAAAACCACCGCCACACAGAGGTGCTTGCACCATTCTGCTCTATTATAGGCCTCAAACAATCAAAGGGTATTAAAACAGAGAGAAATGAACTCTAATCAGGGCAAAAGGTGCTGAGGAGCCTTATAAAACTCACCTAAGAACAAACATCAGGGTGACTGGCGTGAATCCTGACCGGGTGTGAGCTGAAACCACGGGAGGAAACCAAGCAGCTGTGCCACAAGCAGTCTGAGCCTACGTGTGTTATTCGAGGCGGTCTTTACAATTTAGAGACCCTACATGAAATATAGGGCAAGGCACACACTATTCATGGCAGTAACGTAACAGAGCGAGCACAAAAAACCCCAAAGGTTCTTCCAGACAAGAGCCCGGAGAGGCCCTGGACATGTATTTTCATGATGTCTCCTACAGACCACAAACTCAAACCAACGCAACCCAAGTCTCCGTCCAGCTGGGTCACAACCAGGTTCCATGGTGCTGGGAGGGGACATTCTCAGTGGTGTCCCCTGATCAGTTTGGGGACAGCAGTGCTTGCATCTCTAACTGTGCGTGCTCCACGGGCAGTGCTGAAGCCGCAGAGGCCCCCAGGACTCTCCCACTGCGCGGCAGCAGCAATCCAACCTCCCTACGGCTCTGCTTTGCCAGAGATCATGTGCGGAGGAATCCCTTCATCTGTCACACCAGCAGGATCTCGCCGCTCTGCGCTAAACAAATGGGCTTGATCACAAACCCAGCTGCACTTTTTGATAGAAGCTGCAGTTTTAAAACACCGCTCGCCTTTTATTCTATGTGGGATTTTCTTTTCTTCTTTTTTAACTTAGCAAATACCATGGTGTACTCTCATTTTCCATTTTAATGGCTAAAGATATGCACGCAAAAAGCATCCTAATTACTGCTTTCCTGGCAGACACAGCCATTTCCTTGGGTTTTTATTGCCATTAGTTTTCCTCACCGATTTATCCTTAGCTACTCTCTTTGCATCTTCCTCGCCTCCCCTGAGCCCTTTCCTCCTCGCTTCTCAAGACTTGTCAGCACGCCTCCAATCCCCAGGAGAGATTGAAGGCCTTGTAAAACCCACTGCGCAAACAAGCATTCCTGTTCATTTATCACATTTAGCATGCGCACTTCCACACTCATCAAAACCAAGCCTGAGCTCGCTAAGTCATTTCCCTCTCCCAATTACAAATTAGTCCATTAGGCTGTCTGCAGTAGGCCCTCTGTTGCATCTTGGTAATGGCTTCTGAGATTTCCATCATAATCGTAATGGCTCCCTGTGCAGCCATGAGGGCAGATGGAGGCCGCTCGTGGGTAATGAGGTATCACACTACCAAAGGGCACAGCTCTGGGCTCATTATTTAGTCTTGGCTGTTTTGTGAAAACAACAACAAAGGTAAAATGCTGAAGGGAACACTTTAGCATATTAAATTAACACTTCTTGAAATTTCTCTCTGTAAACATGCCATATTTTTTCTTTATGAAACATCCCGTGTGTCTGAGCGTGCGACATGAGGGAAGAAGGAGGAGGGAAAGAGGGACCACGGGGACAGTGTGTGCCGCCACCTCCTCCCCGTGCAGCAGGGCTGTCCCCATGGACACCGGCTGGGGGAGCGTGAGGACACCCTGGGGACCTCGGCTGGCCACGGGGCTGACGCAGGGCTCAGAACGCTTGGCCCTTTCCTACCATCTGGCCTGTGGGTTCCCACGGGAGCCGCCTAGCACCCACCATTGGAGCTGTCTCTGGAGACAACATCTCCAGGGGATGTGTCTTCTGGGGAGGTGAATTCCTTGGACTGTCTGGGTCTAATTGCTAATTCTGGGACTTGTAATGTGGCTGTTCCTTTCACAACAGGAGGCCACGACTGGATAGTATCTAATATGCTCAAAGCTGTGATCATCCCTAATGAAGACAGCACCCTAAAAAAAAACAGAGAGTGAAAGCTTGTGGGACAACCCTCTGCCCATCTCCACCTCCAGCTGTAGCAGCCCCTGCACAGCACCCAGGGACGAGACCCCTGGCAGCTGAGTAACTTGTTTCTGAGACAGAAGTAACATTTAAGACAAGCAGGTTAAAATCAGTATCAATTAGACACTCTTTGAACATTGCTGCTCTATTCAGATTTTGTGTATTGGATGTGAACTGTTGCTAGTTTGGCTTTGTTCCCAGCAGCGCAATTGTATTCAAGATATCAAAACCTACCGCATAGGAGAAGTTAGGGAGAGTTAAGACAAAAGCTCTCCCTTCTCACTGAGGCTGAGCTCACTCTGTTTTATCACGGGACTATGAACAGGGCAGCAGTGAGAGCAGAGGTAGAGCTGTAACTGCCTGGGGGATCGTTAGCCCGCAGGGGATGGGAAGTTTCTGTCCCTCTCCCTCACTCAACTCAACCACTATCGCAAGAGTAAGTCTGCAGGAGAACAAAAATCTTATAAATGTCTTTATAGGTCTGGCACCTTCTGGAATTTGCCTAAATGTCAGCCAACTCACATAGAGGAAAGAGGCAAATAAATCAGCAAAGGGAAGGATTTTTTACACAGGGCGCGAGCAGGAGGTGCAGCTCCCGGGGCAGACGCCGGAGCAGCCTCAGCGTTTCTCTTGGAGAGATTTTCCTCGAGTCACTGAGCAGCACCTCCTGTGCCCCTTTCTGGAAGTCCTGGTGGAGCCAGCCACGCTGTCCACGCCAAAACACATTTCTAGATGTTAGATAGCGAGCGAATATTGAAAAACATGTTTCACCTCTGAAATACTGTTTGTGTAGGAAAAAAAAAGCAAGGCAGATCAGTGATTCTTTGAGATAAGAGGAGTGCAAATACAAAGTTAGCAGGCGGATTGCCATCCAACTCTGCTTTGGTGAGCAGTAAAACACAAATTTATGAGCTGGGTTTTGTTAAAGTCGGATATGGATTTTTTGAAAATGAAAAGGATGGATGGGGGGACGGCAGAGAGACATTTAATCAATGTCATAAAAATGTAACATTCATTGGTCTCCTAAAATGAAATTAATAATCTGTGTAGAAGTATCATTAGGAGATAAGTGACATTTTTAGGCTTTGATTTGTAACTTGCGACAAATCTTACTTCCACATATTTCAAACATTCTTAGTGATATCCATCTTTATTAAAACATACCAAAACCTTTTCACCTCAGCTAGAGTGGCCCTTCAAGCATTTTTTCCCCAGCATAATATCCTTAAGTAAAAAGATACATTATCAGGCACAGACTTTGCAGTGCTGAAGGCAGGAAGAGACATGCTCCATACCATATTCAAATTAAATCAGGGATTTCAATACTCCCTGATTATCAGGGAGTCTTGTCTTTCACTAATAAATTTCTCCTTCATCCCAGGCACAGGCTTTCTGAGCTCTCTCCGAACTGATCAGACATTTCTTTGTATGAAGAAGGACAAAAATAAGGTGTGTGTAATGCAGGGAGGAGGAGTGTGGGGCAGGGGGATCAAAAATTAGGCAAGTCTGCTAGATAAATGATTGGAAATATCAGAGCAAAAGGCAGCCTTATAGGAACACAAATCTGATTCACATGCCCTGCTGAATTTAGGAGGATTTGGGGGAAGGAGTAGTTAATATACAGAGGCTTATTCTCCTTATATTTAACGTCAAGGTATTTCGCATCAAAGTATTTTCATACATTTTAATGGAACTACCTTTGATTTGCACCAGCTGAGAGAGATGAGGACCCGCAGTCCGGAGCAGGGATTACTACGGTTGTCCCTCGGACAGGAGGGAGGTGACATGTGTCCTCTCCCCACTCTGCCCTCCCCTTGCCTTTTTAAATATAAGGCACAAAAGGGCACCGGGAAAGATATATATATATATATATATATATATATTTTAGTCAATTACAGAATCACAATTGCCTCGTACAACCAAACATATTCTAATTAAGCTGTTTCCTGTTCATTGTGGAACAAGAGGAGGATGAGCAGGGAGAAGCCGGTGGGAGTTATCACTGTATGTGTTCAGGAGTTACAGAGATAAAGGATCAGCCCTGTGTTGTGGCTGTGACAACAATAACAGACACAGTCCCCGGCTGAGACCCAGTGTGCTGGGGCCTGGCGCATCGTCCTCGCCTCAAAGAGAACACAGGATGAACAGAAAAGGGAGATAAAGTATCACGATCCTATCTGTCAATGGAAACTGAGGCACAGAGAGACGCGATTCTCTGCCCGCTATCGCAAAGCTGCTCTGCGTCAAAATCAAGTGCTGCACCTAATTCTCCAGCGTCCCAGTTAAGTGCCTTAATCAAAAACCGCTTCAGGGCCTAGAGAGATTTGTCCTTTATATTAATTATCCTTTACATTGAAGAGTCACTAGGAAAATGTTCTTACTACTAGGCCAACTTCCAAAGGGTCCCATTTAATAAAAGATTCAAAACTTCACAAGGGATTTTTGACCAATTTTGTTATTACCGTCGATTCTAAATGTGTTGTCCCATAATTGTTCAAGCACCTGAGAAAAGGAGATGTTTCTTTTATTTATACAGCTAAATCTGTACAAATTTAGTATCCACGCATGAGGGAATTTGGTGCCACTATTATCGCCATACTGACGTCCTTCTCTCATTTAACCTCATTTGGCTCCAAAGGAACGTTTTAAAATAAAATATCCAATTACATAAGGAATCACAAGAAATATCTGGCCATTTCCAAACATCAAGATGATATTTTTACACATGCCCGAGGGCTTTGGGCTCCCAGGTTTCATTAAGAACGGCTCAGATCTGCAGGTTTGTGCGTAATGAGCCTGGGATCTCTCCGTATTTGGAATTATTTTACCCATTGGAGAAAACTATACATAGCAGTATACATGTACACATCCATAAATTACATTCACAAGTTTCCCACCTCAGACTGCCCACAGTAAGTTGGCTTCACAGCTCCCGTGACAACAGCAGGAATGTCACAGGTCACCGATAGCAACGGACACACGGATCGCAGCGTGTCACAAAGGGCACAGCACCGCCCCACTGCATCCTCAGCCTCTGAAGTACCACCTATTGACAGCTATCGGAAATAACGACTTGGCAATTCACACTATAACCCCTTATTATAATTTTTGCATACCTTGCTTTTCACTGCAATTAGTTACTGAAACGAAAAAAGCCAAGGCCCCTCCCTTTGCGAAGGTTAGGTCTTTGCTCAAGCCCACAGATTTTAACCTCATAAATATTCCCAGCTATAAGATCTTATTAAGAAGGTATGTCTCCCAAGAGCATAAAACCATCAAGCTGTAAATTTTATTTAATTTCCCATGAGATTTCCTAGCCTCATACATATAATTAGAGTGCAGTATAGAGCACTTTTTGTGTTTTGTCAATAAATCACTAGGGAACAATCAACGTTTAAGAGGACAAGCTTTAATGATTTTTCAGACCCCTAAGCAATCATGCCTGCTACAGTGGCAAGCTGGTCTTTAACTTTCTCTAACTAGGATTGTGGACTGTAATGTTAGATAGGGTCCCAAACACTTAATCCTATTAGACTCCACAGCCCAGACAATCATAGCTTATACCCCAGGGACATATTGATTTTGATTTGGTTGACAGATAAGACTAGCCAAGCTACTGTAGGCTATGCTTTATTAAGTGTTTACAAATTAAATATCTGAAGGTCTGTAACAAGCACAACTCTGCCGCACAGCCAAGCGCAGATTTGCAATTACCTGTGCAGATGGACAGAAGACGACTCCCAATCCATCACCACAAGCATCTCGCAGGGTCAGGAGCAGCGAGTGCGACCAGTCAAGAGGCACCAGCCTGTTCCTCAGCCGGGTGCATGAGGCGTTCTTATCTCCAGCTCTGCACAGCCACTCGAGAAACTCAAGTCTTCTTGCAAGACTTTAGTTTGTGATCAAATACCTCAAGAACGTCTTTGGCGGGAGGAACTCAGCAGGTTGTATTTCAGTATTGAGCCATGATGAGGAATTGTGTCACATTTTTAAAAAGGCAACACTCACCTCACTTATTTTGCCCTCTCTATTCGTTTTAACTCACAAACTGAATATATTTTTGCTGCCCATAACTTCTGTTCTGCCGTCACAGCTTTTATTTGCTCTGATTCAGCCTGCTTGGGTACTCTTGGAAGTTCCTACATGCACAGTGTAGACACAGATAAACCATTCTTTCATATGCAGATTGTCTGTGACTTTTGGCAAGACAATCCCATTCCGTGTTACAAAAAGCCATTAGATATTGTAGATGATTTAGAGATAAAATGCATACAATCAAATTCTTTCTTGCATGCAAACCATAAAATAACTTTTACACCTGGGAGAGCTGAATGAGTGTATCTCCGATTCGGCACTATTTTACCCTTGACTTTGCACTGATGTCAATGACAGGAGGAGAAGAATAACTGCAGAGAACTGGATGCAAAGAATTCATAAATTTACTGAAAGGAAATATCTGAAAAAGAGAAACTGCTTTCCCGAAGTAGACAAAGCACAGCGGTATAGAGAACTGCTGGGGTCACCAGACAGGACGGTATTTCTGTACCCTGAATTACCCCTGTGATCTCAAGTGGAAACCATCTTCGAGGCACTGAATGCACATTAAACACTCGAGCTTTTCGTCGTATAATTTGATAATCACACCGACTACGCTATCAGGCAAAAGTCTCCCAAGTACTTTAAATATGGTAATGAACCAAGATTTTATCTATAGTCTTATACAGCTTGCACAAATCTATAAATAGGCTTATCTCAGGGTTATTGCTGTTATAAATTAATTATGGAAATGTCAACCAAATCAGGTACATGCCAAAGGAGTAATGGGGAGAGCAGTGATTTGCAACAGAAGATTCAGATACCGGGTGACCTGCATGAAGGGTTCACAGCCCCTGGCAGCCGTCCATGAGCTTTGGGGGAACTTAACCTTGAAGAATACACTTAAAATTGGTTTTCATATGAGTAATTGACAGTGGCTGAGGAAGTGAACTGAGTTAGGGAAGAGTTATTGCCCTGTTTTCTTTTAGGATCTCATTCCTTAAGCCACAGTTGCTGCTTTTTAGACAGAGTAAAGGGTTTGGGGTTTTCAATTTCGTATTTGTTTGGAGGTTTTCTCGAGGAGGAAAGGGAGCGAATGGAGGTCAGGAGCCTTGATGTGAATTATTTACCTTTAGCAAACTATGCCAAAGATATGTCTAGGAATGAAATACAGTTATTTAAAAGGAAAATCTCAAACAAAAATAATTGTTTTCCCACTTAAATTTGAATATCTATTTGTTTTCAAGAACAGAAGCATGCAGCTCCTGAATACTTTAACAAGTTTCATGTGTGCATCTCTGCGTTTATGCTAAATCTAACCCAAATGGCACTCTAAGAAGGCTGAGAGATTTGTCAAGAGCACAACAGCTCTGCACGCCCTAAATGCCATATTACATCTACTATCTATTCTTTATACTGGACCTGAGAACCCTGTCTGTGGATAAGGAACCTTAATACAGCAGCTGCTTCACAAACCGAACAAGAAGATGACGCCCCAAACATCCAGAATTCAAACAGGCTGATATTGTTGTTGAAGAAACTGTAAATGGAAAGTCGGACATTAGTGAATGAAATACCACATTGTAATGTGCCAGCAATGCTGGAGTTAAAAATGTTAGAAATCTACATATAGTCTCCCAGATCAGAAAGTTTAATGTAAGGAGCTATTGATTATGCATAATTACAAAAAAAAAAAAGGAAAACCCACCACTCTTACACTGATTAGTATTGGCAGTATTTGAGTCTCTAGTCCTACTCTGCTACAGTCAATCTGAAGTTCTTACAGAACTCATCCCAAAGAGCTTGCAAAAAACCCCAGAATCTCCTTCACGAGGAAATGAGATGTTATTCTGGGTAACAGAATTCTGTGTCCCAGCTCAGATCCACTGCTGTGTGACTGAGGCATAAATAAATTTGTCAAAGAAGCTCCTTCTAGAATATCACATAATCTCAGGATACTTGTAGATGCTTTATTCTTCTGGCTACATCAATATAAATGGATTAAATAAAATGCTTTCTATTGCTAGCTAGGACACAGTGCTCTGGCTGGTCAAATATAGATCCAATTGTAATGATCCGGGGTCTTGTGATCTGCAGGCTGCATTATTACAGTTCACTACTCCGGAACAGGAGCTGCAGAGAGCGGCCAAGGCAATGATAACCGGATCGACCATCGGTGGGTTGCTTCTTGTCTCGTAATTGCAGCCCGCCTCAAATACCAGGAATCAATCAAGGTCTCAGATTGCAAGGATCAAATACTCTATAGAAATGATCAAATTGCTATAGGATGTCCCTCCCTCAGCTGGAGGAAAACACGGCCAGGCAGGCAGAGCCGCCAGCAACATTGGAATTAATAAGAGAGAGTCTGGGAGAACAGGATGGATATTCCCTAACAACACCCACCTCACTTCACAAACAGGAAGACAAAAAGTCCAAAGACGTGATAATCTCAAAGCAAAGTATCACTGAATTTCTTCCTCTTAGCGCCAATGAAGACACGGACAGTAAGACATGAAAGACAGAAGCTGAATGAAATAAAGACTGTTTCGCAGGCCAGGAGACACAAAGGAATAAAGTCGTCAACAAGCCATTTAGGGGCTATTTCTATTTGGATGGATCTCTCCTGGGTGCCACCGGAGCAGCACACAGCCTGCACACTATTTAAATACAGATTCAACCTCTGAACTACGGTGGAAACAACATTTAAGTGCTGCTGAGATTCTCTGCCAGCCCTGCGCATCGAAAGAGTTTCAACCACACTACACACTTATCCTTACACAACAAAAGCACCTAATTTGGTTCAAATGCTGGAACTGCGAAAGCCACACAAGAGTAGTGAACATTTGGTGAAATTCTGCACTGCAGCATTTGCTACAGGTCCTTTTAATTAAAAATTGAAAGGTATATTACAGACATTAAATTCCTATCTACTAACCACTTAATATCCTGATTAGATAGTGAAAAAGTTACAGCATGAGGCAATTTTCAACAGATGAAATTTAGTTTTAAGGATCTGGAAAAAATGTTGAATATTTCCTGCAAAGTAACTACGATTTATAAATACACCTCCTCATTTTACTGCAACAGGGTGTTACATACAATCACCCCAACCAAGCCTTCAAATGAAATCTGTCTGAAGCTTGTGCAGTTCCTCCAACAACAGCGTGGGATGCATGAACTAAAGCAAGTAATCTCTGGTTACTTGTCCTGACTCACCGTTTACACAGTAAATGGTCAACATTTCACTCGACCGCCACATGTTTCTTTTTCCATGGTACCTACAAATCTTTAAATAAAACTCCAAACTATTTGTGGGCCTCACAAGAGACATTACCACCATCATATGTGCAGCTCTCGAATCACGTTATGATTTCTCACAGTGTCGCAGTGTTTGCAGACAGGCAGGATCGCACTGTCCCGGGATCACTTGCCACAGACACGCGATGCAGGATCCAACGCGACGCAGGATCCAACGTCTTGCTGTGCTGGCAGCCGTGTGCTTGCACTCTTATGGAAAGCATTTAGAGACTAACCAGTGATGCAGGATTCAAGGAGCCTGGAAATATAGACTAGAATATCACCTCATACTCGTGATCTCCACATTTACTGCTCCTAAAATTTTAACTACGGTTGAACTGGGCAGACACGGCTGCGGAGATTGATCGTACTCCATTCGCAACGCCCCACTCGCAACTACTGCTCATAAACAGAGCGGGGATTTGCTAACTATGCAGCTTCGGGGCCAAGCTGCTCTGGGTTATTCAAAACAGGCTAACAAGTACTCTGGTTACATCCTGGAATTCATAAAACTTTTGAAAGTGTTATATTGGCCTTGTAAAAGTGGAATGTGCGTGTAGTATATTCTAAAGATGTCTAAATGTTAAGTATTTCACATAAGGCTGTGGAAAAAGCTTGTCGCCCCCCCTCTGTTTTGGCATTCAGCGCTATTCGTGGATAATGAAAAGCAGAGGAGCAGAGGCCTGCATACCTGGGCCATCAAACTGCATTAAAACAAAAGATCAGCCTGAGTGAAGAGTGATCTGAATTACAACAGATCCCATGGACGGCACAAACCTCAGACCCAGCAGAGAGCAGGAGAAACTACGGAGCTTGATTCATGACATCCAGGTGCTTCCAGGTCCTGATCCAAAGCCACTGAAAAACTGAGAAGTAATTCACTGGGCTTTGGATCAGATGATGAGTGTGTACAACTGTGTTTATGCTGTTTGGGGACATGATGAATGGTTAATATTGCTACCGACCTGGCCGATGGAGTGGAAGGAATGACCCGTTGTCTTCTTGAAACTGGGGCTTAAATAGTGGTTAAAGAGTTCTGAAACATAAAGGAGTTGTTCTCTTTTCCATATCTCAGGGTAAGAGAGGATCACATGGGCGTTCATCCAAGCTTGGAAAGGACTCAGTCCCCTTTACTATTTTCAGAAAACTACATGTGAAATGTATTTACCTTATAGCTCTAGACTTGCAAGAAAAATGGAATGAATAAACACGAAATGTGGAAAAAGGGGAGAGTTCATTGCACCATGGTAAATGAGGTGACTTAAAACTGGTATTTTCCATTAAAAAATGCACTTATACCATCTCTGAGAAAATACTGTTCACTGCCATTTAGACCTTACCAGCAGCTCTCAAGAAATGTAGAATTATCTGCCTTGAAATGAAATAAAGGCTGTCCCGAGCCAGAAGAAGATAGTCCAAGGATGAAGAGCTGGAGTCCAGCCAGTTCCCCATCCAGCCCTGAGGCTGCACCTGTCCCTGGACACACAGACGCATCCTGCAAATGGGACAAGATCCCTCTCATACTCAACAGGCTCATAAGGACATTCTATTCCTTTTATTCCCCCAGAAGCCACAGTGCTGTGCTGCAACTGGCCAAGCATGTTCTAATTAAGCAACACTAGTTTCAGCACAGACTGTTTCCTGGGGATTAATGGCCAACAGAGAAGCGGTTGATGATCTGAGGCCCGTTAATGCCAGTTCATCATTAATCCCCAGCTATACCCTGTATCGAAGTCATTACAGATATTACCAGATTGGGGTACAGACTTCTTGGGTGGATACGTATTATTGCTTGGAGTGCTTGATGCTGTTCTTGCAAAGCTTTGCTATTGCTTATAAGCTGAGGGAGAGCCAGGAAGAAATAACATTTCTGATGATGAAAGTTTAAGCCTCAGAACACCAAACTTCCTCTCCGAGTTCAGATAAGCTCCCTAAGCCCTCTGCAACTAAATCACATCACCTTGAAAGGGGGAAGAAAAAGATTACCTATTTACAAGATATGCAAATAAATCACCAGAAATGTAAGCTTCCACTTGTCAGAGTATCAGACTGTTTACCAACCTCACACTTTGCTTCAGAAATGACTTAAAAAAAAAAAGATGAGGATAAGGAATGGCGAAAATACAGCAACACATCACACCCTCGGAGGTCTGCTGTCTTATGTGCCACAAACATACCAGCGGAGAGCGTCTTCTCACAGTGCTGGGGAGGCTGAATCAGCCCGGAAAGCACAGGAACGAACAGTGGATGCAGGGATGCTCCAAGAAGCGGTGCTGATAACCCAGCACTTGGTAGTTTCCCTTGGATGAAGCACACGTGGGATATCCCAGCTCAAGCCTTATGGTTCCTTTGCTGCTGAGAATCTCCTCTGCTGCAGTAGGAGTTAATTAGGGCCAGGCGGTTTATGCTCACTATTGGTTTTGCGGCACCTTCCATAAGAACATCAAGGGTAGTGGCGAGTTCCAGCTAATCGCTCTGCCTGTATGAAGTTATTATTACTAGTTCGACTACTTTTACTTCTAATGTAAAACAGACACAGCCTCTCCATGCTCTGAACTACATCCTTGTCTCGCTGTTGCCTATTAATATCCTCTGCATGCGGGACGTCGCCCATTGGAGGAGCCTGTCACTGCTTTTTCACTCGCTTGCCTTTCCCTGCCACTGAAGAATGTGTTCTTTCCTGCTAAAATCCCAACAACAGTCCAGGTTGGGACTTTGTCTGGGCAACCCTGGCTGCTCAGTGGACCAGACACAGCTGGAAGAGAAGGAAGAACTAGCAACTGTTTCATGTCTTTGAGCATGTGTAATAAAAATATCTATTAACTCCAGCACATATGTTGTGATTTACTTATTGTGAATTACAATATCGGAAAGAGCAGCGTCACATATTAGATCACGCTACCACTGCACCAAGAGGTACTATATACTATTGATTAATACACTACTTCAGATAGATGCACTGTGCTGATCCATTTGACCAAATCAGTGCAAGAGCAGGTGATGAGTGTGCAGGTATAAATTGCCCACAGCACTCAGATATGCAGATATATTCACCTCATAAAATAATACTCGCAATAGTTAAAAAAAAATAAAAATCCAATTAGTGTCTAAAAATCCCAAGACATGATACTACCTGGGGAAAAAAATCCCATCTAAGGCTTGATACCTTGACAACCAACAGGTAATATTTTGCTTTTATTGTCTACAAAGTAATGAGAGAGAAGAGCGGGTGTCTGAGTGAGCTGCTCTGCAATAGGAACCAGACACTGCTGTGTGACTCACCGCTCCCCGTTTCACATCTCCCAGCACTTCCCAACTGCAATGGAAGGTGAAGGTGCACAGGGAGCTGGGTCCAGCGCACACCAGAGCTCAAACCCTGTGCTTCAGGCAGGATGAAAATCACACATAACTCCTGCCATAGCGGACCAGCCCCTGAGTTCTTACAGGAATTCCCTCCTGGACCCTCTGAGGAATAGTTTATTCCCTGTGTATTATTCATCATCCATCCGTCATCTCCAGAAGAGATGGAGTGAGCTGTGCTGGCCAGAGGACAATAATCAGCTTCTCCAAATGCAAATGGCAGGTGACTTGTCTGTTCCACGATGTCCCATTTTAACTCACCCGGCAACTTGCACCTGCAAGATGATTTGATGGATGTGGACATCTCTAGCACTCTCTTTTAAGAGTTATGGCCCAACAGGGCTCACAATAGAGCACTTCTTCTACAAAATCAGATAGCAAGAGATGTTTTTATAAAAAACCTTTGGCCTTAGCACCTGTACTTTAGCATTTCAGTTATAAACCAGAGACTTTTTCCTCTCTGCTCATGACACACGCGAGGACTCCACTGTGTCGCTCCTTGGACCTCCCCTCCCAGGCTGGACTGACTGCGTTGCTCTTGGTGTGACCCAAATAATCTGTTCTTCAGAGCACTACAAGAGCTCCCAGGGCCACAGTCTAAGAGCTGCTGTTACACGCTCGGTATGTAGCAAACTGGGGTTTTCCTACTTGATTCCCTTAAAGTCTAACAGAGAAAGAAGCTTTCAGAAGGCAGGGACTGAGTGACAGAAAGGAGGAGAGTAAAAGGGAATTTTAAACCACGTTCAGAGATCCTGAAGCAGCCTTTTCTGTACATACCACAAGGTTATTTCTTTGAGACTTCCTTCAGCTCATGGGCAGAATCTGTTGGGTCAAAGTCCCTCTGCGGGTGCTGCTGTGCCAGCCCGGCTGAGCAGAGGGACCCAAAGCCACCAGGGGAAAAGGTCTGATTTCCAGAAGTGGCACACGTGGGAAAGGGTACACACACACACCCCGGGACACAGCCTCTTCGCGAGGAGCGTGGTTAGCAGCTGACTCTCCTCACCTCTGCCCTTTCCAGGAGAGAAGGAAATTATCCCCAGGAGCATCTCCATGGAGCGGAGCCCGGTGGCACTTTCCACCTCATGCATATCTTGTTTATTCTAAGTGGAGCTACAAATCTGTTGAGTGAGCATTTTGTTTTGATTAAAAATTAATAGCTGCTTTTGACCCAGGTGGATTAATTTCACTTTCACCAAGTATCAAGTTAATTGACATAAACTACTGTCAGGTGAAAGAACCAATTAACAAATTGTGAGGAGGACTCCCTCTCCCCCTCCCTCCTCCTCTCCCCCAAATGTTGTTTTGACTGAAGTTGTTCTGTTGTTTTTTTTTTTTCCTTTTAATAAAAAAAATTCATCTCAGCAGAATGAGATTAATTACTTAACAAACAGAGGAACAAAAGCAAGCAGAGGGTTGGGGAAGTGAAGAGGAGCTCACTCCTTCTGTGTGCAGTGGTTGCTGGTGAAGAGGAGGAAGAGGAGGAGGAAGAAGACGAGGAAGAGGAGGAGGAAGAAGATGTGGAAGAGGAAGAGGAAGAAGATGAGGAAGAGGAGGAGGGCTGGGGAAGGAGCTCCTGCCCCAGGGCTGGCCAGGGTTGTTCTCACCAATTAACTGCTGCGTCCAAGATTATCAGTCATCAGGGTTTGGAGCGTGGTTGCGGTTTATTGCAGTTGGGCAAAGGTCTTTGATAAGGTCTCCAGAACATGACAGCAAGGTCATTCAAATAAAGAACGGGCAGAATCCATCCCAACGGTGCAACAAAGCAGCGTACAACACGGCAGCCAGAGCCGCAAAAATACCTCCTGCTCTTGTTTCTTGTATTTAAACTAGAAGTTTTCTATAGCAAAACATTATGAATAGGAGCATGTGTTAGCCTAGGAAAATCAAAGCCGTTCCTTAGTTAATGCTCATCGAATGTAAGGCAGCCCAGGCTTTGCTGGGTGAGTTTTATGGATCAGTTTTTGAGAGGCTGAACAGCGACCGCCGGCTGACAGAAAGCGCGAGCGCTGGGCCAGTGTTTCAAGCAGCCACACACGACCTGTATCAGAGAAATGGAAGCACCTTTCCAGGTTACATTTTGTCACTATGGTTATTAGGAACTCAGGGGTACATTTTCTATGAGCAGAGTGACTCATGTTTCCAAGTACCATTTTCAACTGTTTTGCGCTAGAGAAGGTAAATCCCTGCAGGAGGAGGCACAAAAAGCAAGTTAGCTATGCAAGTCCTATTAAAATCAAAACAAGTTGGCTGCTTGATTTGCTTATGTCCTTCTCAAGCTCTCATAAGAAGCATATTTACATTTCCAGGCATCCAAATGCCATCTGCAGATCTTATCCTTTGGAATTCATATGATTTGGACATCGACACACCCTACGTCTAGTTGGAAATATTGTCTCCTTGATTGTCTGTCTGGGTTTGAAAATCTATTCTGAGCTGCTAACACTATAGCTTAAGTTTTATTATAGAAGTTGCTTAACTAGGCAAATATTTTCAGTTATTTATATTTTTCCTTTACTTATAGAATTCATACTTATACCACTTCATTTTTTCTCTGGAGACTGTTTGTCCGAATCATTCTTTTTCATCCTTAGCCACTATTCTACCCCAGGGACCAGCTACAAGCTTTTCCCATTATTAATTTTTTATTCAAAGAAACAGCTAGAAAATCCACTGGGCAGGGGGTGGGAAAGAGATGGGGAGAAAAGGAGAGACAGAGATGGAGAAAAGGAGAGATGGGGAGAGAGAGAAATGCGTTTCCCAGATGTCGGAAGACCGCTGGCATACTTCTTCACTGGGACCTTGGCTATTCTCTTGCACATTTGAAAATCATTCCCAAATGAAAGGGTTTGCAATAAGCTAAAATGGGAGTGTGCAAAGGGGAGAGCTTGCTGTCCCCAGCCTTTACCTATCAGCGTGGATTCATTAGCGGAGCTGTGCCCGAGAACCTCGTCATTGCCCCTCTGCCGTCACTGCACACACACCTGGCTCTGCCATACAGAACCCGGAGAAAATGAGAGGAGGAAATTGCAATTCAATTCAGGGCATATGGAGAATAAAGAGACATCGTTTCATATGCACCGGCTTATCCGTCCCTTTGGTTTATGTTAAAAAATATACAGTATTAGCTGCCCTCTCCTCTTGGGAAATGAGCAGCATAGGTAATGGAAACCAATAAAAAACTGTCGTGTGTTACTGCAATCTGTCTGCATTTAGGCGATTCCTGTTATGTCCTATATCTGACCAAGGGGGAAAAGCAATTGTTCAAATGAAACCAGGTGACAAATCCTCCCAGTCATTTTTCCCCTTCATCTCTTCACAATCAGAGCACTGATCTGAAAAGCCACAAAGACACCTCAGCATTAAGCATTTCAGCACTCCCAAGAAACGCTTAACCTAAAGTAACAAACTAACCAAAGATCCCCGCATTTCTTAGAGGACAGAAGAGGAGATTTGTCTGGTTACTGAGTATTAAATGACACAAAAATGCCTGCACGTGAATTTGCTGTAGCGTAATCCTTCCTGTGACAGACCACGGTGGTTACACTCCAATCACTGTCTTTCCATTGACTTTTAGATTACAAATGATTCACGTTAAAATGTCCAAGATGTGGCAAGACACTGGATTTGTTAAGAGCAAGATCAGGGGAGATTCTGTGTGCAAGGCAGAAGAGCAATTCATGAGATGGATTGCGGGTTTCTACCTCTCCTGCCCACCCAGCCCCGTTAACTGTCACAACACCTGAGCACGGGCACTGAGACAATTTTTTATCCTGGATACAAAAGTGGGTGAGAACAAACATGCCCAGGTTTTCAAATGGCTTTTAGCCACTAAGTCTGGCAGTATGACTTGAACTACGATTGTCCGTGGGACACAAATGAAACAGCCCTGGCAATTCATGTTTCACGAGCTCCTCCGCCAACTGAAAATTAAAGGCAACGCTCAGGTTCGTTTAGTACTAACTTCCGTCTTCATTTCACGCTTAGAGCACACACTCAGGCTGGAGCCTTAGCTGACGCAAATCAAGAAAGCTCAGCAGCAATCAGGGTTAGACTGATTTATGACAACTGAAGATCCAGCCCCTTACAAGGTCAATATTAGCAGAAGAAAGGAGGGAATGCGATGGCTCTTTGTAAGTAAAGGCACTCCATGGTGAGGGAAGGACTATCTTACGTGGGAACGTTTCATTAGGCTTTTGCGAATGCTTCAGTTGTTCAAAGGCAGGGGGAAATCACATGCACTAGAATACGAATCTTGGTAACTAATTAAAGAGTTCTTCACAATGTGCTTTCTCTTGAATTCTGTTTTTCCTGCTTCGCTGCTTCATTGTTCTTCATGTCCTTAGAAATTTCTCCAAGTCCTGTAGGCAGCAATCAGTCAAGTGAAGTTACGACAGCTGATGGCTTAGCATGTTACTAGGGCCCTTCTCCCTTCAGATCTCTTACAAATGTGAATTGGTATTTCTGTACTTGTGAAAGCTTGCTTAGTAGTTTTATTACACAGACATTTCTGCAGGAAGGCAAAATAAAGTATCTGTCGCTATAACTGGTTCTCAATCAGAGTCGAATTAAATTATTCTCTCTTTATTCTCCGTCCCTCCCCATTATTCACCACATTTACTGAAATGTGGAAAACTGCAGTAGTTGGTCACTATCTAAAAGAGAAAAATGGCTTTAACAGTATCTACAGATAAGCATGAGTGCCTCCTACTAGAAGAATCCATACCTACCTAGCTCTTGACATTTCAGTTAAATGGAATCACTTTTCTGGTTAGCTGTGGCCTGGAATCTTTGGTGCTAAATAAGCAGTCCCATGAAAACACTGAAATTCTTCAACAAGAATCTCTAGGAAGCCTCATGTCATTGTTGTAGTTCACTTAGATGACAGGTGAAAGACTCTCTGGTATGACAGAGAAATTAGTGACGATCCTCAACTTCTCTGCCCACTTCAGCTATTGCATTGGCTGGATTCCAACCGTGACGGTACAGGCAAGATTCCCTCTACGGTATCCACTCGATACAACATCTCTGCCTGTGTATTCCAGACTGTGATTTAACAGAGATATACTTATGAATTGAATCCTCCTTCTTTGTTTTACATTTCACTCAGATTCTTCAGACGACATTGAAGCAAAACCCCCATTTACTTCGATGTGCCTTTTTCCTGGGTAGGTTTCTAGGTAATAATAGACATTAGAGATTAAAAGAACATTTAAAATGCGGGAATGACTACAGCTCGTATTTTGCTTTTACGCTATATCCCAGCTTTCCAAATTAACAAAAACCAGACCACGACAATTTTTGCTCTTCTTTCTGTAGTTATTGGCAATGGCAAAAGCATGAGATCACACCTATAAAGTTGTTCTTCCTCACCTGGAAGCAGATCGGCACGGCTGCCGCTTCAGAGATCCACTTCCCGTTCATCAAACGGCAATTTCTTTGGGTAACAAAGCCCTGTGCTTTTGGCAGTAAGCCAGGAAGCTTAAAGAGAAACCTTGAATTCTGAAAATATAATAGACAAGGGACGCAGCTTAAGAAAAGATCTCATCTCTCAACTAACAAGAGGCTGGGGTCATGAAGCAGGGTATTCTTTATACTTGAGAGACCAAGCTAAAAGTCTTAAAAATGTACAAGAAAACCCTGGCTGGAATGTTCACTGTATGTGATGGAGGCTGCATCTTGGAGAAGGTTTATCATTTCTCCTGACATTCTGACAGAAATGTGTAATATAGAAGTTTAGCAGTGTGGGCAGGTTAAATTCTACCAGGCAGGAGGAATCACTTCAATGTGAATCGAAGCATTTACTCTTGTCCACTTCCAGCTCTGGCTTGTTATTCTCTCTCCTTCCCATAGCTTCACGTTTTTAACAGAAAAGCTTCATTTTAGACCAGATTTTATATAGGGGGTGCTTTGGCTCTAGGATTTGGTGTTTACTCAAAAAGCACCCTTAACGCATTACTAAAGCTTCGCTTAGTTCTTGCTCACCTGTTGAATTATCTATGTATTTATTTTCCATGTGTGTTTCTACATATTCCATGTGTTTTGCTTTAATGTATTTCCCTGGTATAGCAAATAGTGCAGTAAACAGATTATGTATTGGGCAATATGGTTATGGGAAGTTTTGACTAAACCTTGGTGAATTTATATACATAAAATATTCTTATGAATAAGAATGAACTTCCAGAAAAATGCACCATTTCCATGTGACAAATAACAGGGTAAAAGAGTTCAACTTCAGACCTTCTTTTCTATTGAAAAATACAGAACAAACAAACAAACCCAAACCCCACACAACACAAAACCCGCCCAGCTGAGCCTCCTCAGTCTGCTCCTCATGGAGCCACGGAACCCCCTCTGCTCTTTCTACCCAAAGCATCAGGTTTTCCGCTGCAATCCACCCCACAGCACAGCCCGAACAACACACCATCACACTACACCAAGGAAGGAAAACGGTACATGTAAGGAAATACAAACACACAAAGATATCTTGCTGTACATGTGGCCCCTGAAGCATCGGGGTCCATTCTGAGCTACCGTGAACACAAGTCCCTCTTGAAATGGATGGAGCTCCCAGATCTTGAACGGCTGAGTGCTCCTTGTCCAGTTCTTCTCAGCTTTTGTTGCCATCTCTGGGAGATATTTAAGCTTTTTTACCCGCTCTAGACATTTCCCTAGTGTCTGTGGGCAGCGTCACTCCTATTTCCAATTGATTTTTGACACCAGGGTGCTCAGTGCTCACTTTAGAATAAGTGGACACTAATTAATGGCAATTTACAATAAAATTTACACTGAATTACATACAGCATCTGCATTAGTAGCCAATGAGTTCATTCTGATTAATGTTATCACAGGAAGAAGCAGGGAGTTTGTAATGATTTGCTAAAGTAGCTAACTGAAAGCTCTTTAGTCAGGTTTCCCATTAATAAAAACAAGCATTAAATTACTTAAAGACAATCATTAATTTAAATAAGGATTTTGTTACCGTACATATAAATCACGCAGAGAAAAGAAACTTAGAAAGCATCACGGTTGTCACGCCACCTAAAAACCCAGAGATGTGCGGTGCCAAAGCGGTCACCTCGTGTTTTTGCACCCCAAGACCCCCAGAAATCTCAGACTTGGCCAGGACATAACTGAGAACCCCACTTCCAGACATCCCTCAAACCAAATGAAGTGTGAAACAATGATACAGGTTTTAATAAGAGTAAATCCTAAAAGGCACTAATCCCACTGAGATCCACATGCAGGACAAGAACTGTGCTGCCTTCCAGCAGTCCTGGGAGATGCTTTAGCAGCAAACCTGTCCCTTCCCACAGCGCGTTCCTCAACTTCAGCTGCACAGAACACCTGCCGGGGACAACAGCAAGTGGCATCAGAGGATCCTAAAAGACCTCTGCAACAATGGGTCACCACCGGCCTTCAAAACGTCCTGCGGACACCGTGCCCCTTATACAATCCAGTGGCACTAAAGGGCAGCGATGCTCCACAAACCGTCCACAGGCTGCTCCAACGTCCCTGGTTCATAAGCAACATACGAATCACCATTAGGAGCCACCACAATAGGAAAAAACAAAACAAAACAGAGTTTTGAATGGAAGGCATGGTATCGGGGAGATCTGTGTTCCTTAGAACTGCTACTGACATTAATGATTTATTTAATTTCATTTCTTTTGATTTAATTTCCCCTCCAATTCACACAATCTCATTTATTTATATCAAAAGGTCTGGGAGACAAGGATGGTTTCTCTCTCTCTCTGTTTGTGCTGGTCATAGGTCAATAAGAATCTGATGTGGAGTTTTTGGAGGGCTGCTGTACAGAAACAGTAATACAAAAATAACAAAACAACATTTGGATTTCAGGCTTCAGTTGCAGAAAATCTTCCCTCTTGAACCTTGTGTTTATGCTGAAACAGAGCCCCAAACAATGACCATGTAAAAAGTTCAGAGCTCCTGTTATTCTTGGACCAGGAAAGAGAAACAAAAGCCCCGTAGTGGCTGTACAGAAGTTGTGCTGGAGCTTCTCTACCATTGCATTTTTTATGACATATGACAAGTATGAACATCAATCTTCCAGCATGTTCCTTCCTGCGAGTACAATAAACTGTGGATTCCTATCATGTTGAAAACAACAGTGTTGACTCAACCTCCTTGCAGTGCCCTCTAAAACTGATCTTATTCAGCCTGCAGCCTGTCTGCTTTATCCCGGTGCACCGACACCATCCATCAAAGAGACCTGGGAACGTAACAAAGAGAAGCGAATCCATTCAGGCAGCGATGGGAACGCTTCCCACCTCTGCAGCTCCTTGAAGTGGAGGAACTGTGAGTGTTTTACAGAAAATTAGCCAAGCCTCTTAGTTCCTGTGAGCAGGCGAACTCCAAAGCAGGATGGCCTCGACAGGGCACCAGTCGGAGATGATGTAACAGCCCTGGCTCTGACAGATGTCCTTGGCGGCAGCAGCCGCAAGGTGTGACGTACCAGAGATCACTGCAAAGTACTGAGCTCATACAAATATCTAACAGAGAGGAACTGAGTTACTGAGAGTTTAAATGATTTGTGCACGCCAGAACGAAGTGGGGTGCAGGACGAGAGACAAACACATCAACTGGAGAGGGGGAATGGTTTCTAGTGTTGCCCTCAGTGTCAGTTGGAGCTGATGGCGCTGACCCTCTCCTGTCCCAAACCCTCCTCTGCTCTACGCCAGCAGAGCCCTCTCCTCCCTGGACTCATCCTGTTTTCACAAAACACACCAAGACAAAACACTGTAAATGCACTAACGACAAGAATTACCCCCCAAAGTCCTGGTGACATGCAATAATACTGACAGAAATAGAGTTTTCCAACTGAAGTGACTTGTGAACATTTGGCATATACAGTCCAAAATTAACATCTCTATCCTCCTTCCCAGTCTCTGGCTGAGAATTTGTACCCAGTGGGCAACCCAGAGCTGATAAAGCAGCCATCTATCAACCCCTGAACAAACGGCACCACCAACGTGTTGCCAGAAATTAATAATTCGAGAAAGCTGCACGTCTGACCGGTTCCTAGAACAGCTCCTTCATCTGAGATTATTACAGACTACCGCTCATTCTTCAGTTTGTCTAAGATCTGCTAAATGCTCCTCTATAAACTCATCACTCAGTGCCCATTCACAGCCATGCATTAACTGCTCGGTTTTCTCTGCAAGCGAGGAATTGCAGATGACACATAAGTCACCATAAACTCTACAGGATTAAGTAAGTTATTGCATCTTACAGCACAACTGGTTTCTACAAATGATACCCTGGAAAATGACATTATCGCTCAGTGATTTGGTTCAATCTGATTGCTACAGTTAATGTAATAATGTAACTCAATTAGGATGCTTTTGTTATGAATGAACAACCTTGTTTAATATCGTCTGACTGTCCAGAGTCAGCTTAAATGCGACGTTGAGACGGCCTGCGAAGCCCAGAAATTCAGTGGTGCATTTTAAGAGGAGATATTGGCATGAATTAGAAAGCTCGGGCAATTTTTAAAGACACAAAGGTCATCCTGGTGCTTCCTACCAGGTGGACATTACAAAGCAGGCACCTTTGTAACACCTGGGATGGATCCAGACTGTCAGCGCAGTTCAGAGAAGGCTGTCCAGAGTCACCGCACACCATTTGACTCTCATTTTCAAAGCAAAGCACGTCAGGTCCACCTTAAGCTATTTCTTCCCCATTTCTCACCTCCCACCAGCAGCTCTCAGTGTGGACAGCAGTAGCCTCATGGTGGGTATTAATTTGGGAGACTGGGACAACCCAGCCAGTTAAACGTGTTTTTGACCGTACACCACGTACATGGAGTTACCCACCACCACACCAGCTACGCAAGGCACTCCATTACTGTCAAGCATTTATAACATACCCATTGTTTGCTCAACTGCCTTTCTTAAAACTCCATCTCCTTGACTCTCAGAACATGTCTGAGTGAAGCAGATAACCTGAGGTCTGGCACCGTGGCCCGGGGTGTTCCCTTCCAGCCACCCGGGGCTCGTTCCTGGGTGACACCGCAAGGCGCCGGCAAAGGGGCTTTTGGAGAAGCTGTCACCTTCTCCGCGGGTACTGGGAGGGACGAGGGAGGATGAGGTCACACAGAACCTGTGTTAACTGAAGGATGAAAGTCCAGAAGGATCCTGACCCTGCTGGTACCTGTAGGCCCAACCCTAACTCAGACCACGTGTTATTCTCTTCGCTTCTACCCTGTCTGGGGAATTTCTGGAATCCAAGATACACAGTAGCTGTATTTTACCACTTCCAAGTCCACAATACCCTTACTAGTGCTGAGCCAGATGGAGAGAAAAATGCAGAAACCCACAGCAGTACTTGCTGGAATCCTTCTCAACTCATTGGTGCATAAGTTTAATTTCCTGTCTCCTTGTTTTCAGCCTGTCCTTGGACATGTTTGTGAGAAACCTGAGACAGTTACACGAGTTTTGGCCTCCAAGACTCTTAAAAACATGAAATAATTACCATAACTTCACTATATAAATTTTTTCTTCTTCTCTTTCTAAAGAAACCTCTAAAGAAACGTCTCACCTTCTCAGTTCTCAAGCCTAAGACTTTTTTCTTTTCAAGGCAATGTGAGAACAGACATTCAGGAACGGGGATCATGCCTCATACATGATTATAAAATCTCATTTGTTATGAAAAACAGATGTTATTCAATAGCATAAAGTGTATATGAGTATTTTACTTGAATAACATATAATAACATATAGTCCTTAAAGAAACACTTTTTATAATCTAGATATGTTTGGACATGGCCAGACTCCAAGATCCACAGATTGAATTTCTGTCTCCATACACACACACATGCCTGTTCATTAATACCTACTTCCAAATACACATATAAAGCATACAACTAATCAACAAATATTTATATATAGGTATATTGATAATAAGAAATGTGCCAGCATGTTTCGGCACGCAGATTTCCTTTCAGGATATCTCATCTCATTTTCGTGTGGAAGGTTGACAGACATACCGTCTTCTTAAGAAAGCGTCTCAGTCGAAACACTCTAAACCCAATTTAAAATCCACATCACCCAGGATAACATTTTCCAAAGGCTGGATTTCAGAGGAAGAGTGTGTGTGCACGTACAACGTGTGCCCACACACACATACTCCTATTTCTTCACTGACTTGAAATTACAACTGTATTTACACGTGAGATCAGCAAACCATACTGTGAATTTACCTTCTTCTGCACTGGTGGCACTGAAAATGAAACGCTGCCTGGCGTTGCCACGTACTCTAACAACCTTCACCGAACTACTTTGTGAAAAGTTTTGCTACATATAAGAAGAAATAGATGTAGCACTAAAATGCGAACAAGCAAAACTATTTATCATTTGGAATGTCTTTCTTATTGTGATCTAAGCTGCGGGGAAGGCTTTAGGAATTTGCATGTTATCCTTGGAGATGTCTGAAACGGCCTCATCTATTTCTTGTGCAGCACTGAGCACATCATCAGCTTTAATCTTTAATCTCTTCTTCCTCTCTCCTCCCCTACAGAGAATCAAATCCTACAATCTATACACAGATAAAACTCTTGGGCTCAGTAAAGTTTGGCCCTAAGTTTTGCAATAAAGATAGGAAGATTTATCACCAGGAATGCATTAAACCAAACCAAAATACTGAGCTGTCTAACCCGGTGCCACAGCCCAAAACTCTGCCCTAGACCAAACAACAGAAAAAGCGGAGAGCACCTCGGACTGAACGTGGAACGACGGGTGTCCAGGACACCGTGAACCCGGCCAACCTTCTGCTGAGGAGCACAGGAGCCCATAAGCCCTATCACTTTATCTCACCTCGTTTTGAATATAAATGCAATTAAACACTTCAAAAGATGAAACAAAAAAGCCAAAGAAACGACCCCTTTTTTCCCCATTCTTCCTCCATCTGCTAATTCACACAAAGAAAGAATGAGGACAGAACAACTTCTCGGATTTCAAACACACACAACACCTACTTACCTTACAGAAACACTATATAATTAAGTACCTTTTGCTTGAAAATATTATAGATATTAGTGCTGTTGTGGGGAGGAGAGCTTGTGGGCAGCACATACCTGTATTGTAGATACATATAAAACCACTAGGAGGCTGCAATAAAATTATCTTGGGGTGTACATTATGCTTTCTCAAGAAGCATTTAAAATCACTAATACATTCCATTTAATCTCTCCCCTAAGTTTCCCTAATACACATTTCTCCGTACAGCCAGACCTCTAATTTTGAATGACAATATACATAAACAGACACGTTGCAAATAATGCACATGTATATAAACAGATACATTTAATGAAAATAATGTATATTATTTTCATAGTATGCAGGTGTATACATAAAAACACACACCACAAAATATTATACGTGTATATATGCCATAGCCGATACTCTAAGATCCTGCACGAGCTCAGTAATTGCTTATACAAAAATAATAAAAATTTAAAATAATGAATACACGCATGTACTGCTACAGTTGTATATATGGAACTGCACAGGACATATATGCATAAAGCATAAAATGGAGTGCAACAGGCACATAAAATATAACACCAACATTTGGTGTATTTGCATATGGTACATGCCTGTTCCACACACACATTTCCAACACATATAATTTAATACTCCACATTCCTGGATCTTTTTGCTATTAACTTTAACTTCCATACTATGCTTTTATTTTTAACCACGTAAGACAGCTTGTAAATGATATTTCTCAACTCCTGACGGTTGTGCAGTACTTCAAGACCCTGATGTGACAGGGTCCCAACTTCCAAAGCCCCACGTGCCTTGGGAGGAGTATTCGGGGGCTCCAGCCTCCCGTGTCTCAGTCCTTCACTGTTTACTCAACTGCCAGAAGATGCTCTAAAGCCCTGGGGAGAGCAAAACCTGTTTGGGCCGTTGACATTGAGTATCCTTGGTGCAGGAGTCAGGACCTGCGAGGTATCCATCATTCTTCCTGCCTGCAGGCAGGCTGGAGCCAAGGAACTTGCCGGAGAAGCTAGTAAAATTTTAATGCACTCTGTAGTGCGGTCATGTCATACTCAGTTATGGCAAATAATCCCAGATGCCTGCAGAGGTAAAATGGAGCTGTAATGTGCTTGCCTCCTAACCCGAGCTGACAGCAATGATGTACGACTACCATTAGCGGAAAATATCACTTCAACTAACCCATGATCCAGCTCCGCTAAGGGTCACATTATCCATGAGGAACAAATTACACTCCCAAAGTAAATACAAATTTTCTACACGAAATGGGTACAAAAAAACCGAAAGGGGAGCCAGGCGGGGGAAGAGGGAGAGGGCAGGGGGAGTGAGGAGTGATACGTTACCTATGACAACATGCTGCCGAGTGACAAAGATGATAAAGGACAGGACAAATCACGGGCTGAAGGCGCCGTGGCACCGCCAGCCCGGAGAGCACGTCCCACGCCTGCAACACCACGGTCGCTCCCCTCGGCAGCACACGCAGCATCTTTTACAGCCAACGTGCTTGGCTCCCATTTTATTACCAACCGCTCTAGCTGTAGGGACTCTCTGTGTGGCACATCAAATGAATAAAAAGGGTCCTTATCTTTTCTCCTAATGGGCCTTAAACAGTAAGAAATACTTGATGATTGCCTGAGTTGCAAGCATAAAAAGTCTGTGTGATCTTTCACCCTTGAGGCAAGTTGAAGGTGCTGCATTTTCCAGAGTTAAAAAGACAACACCTGTACAAATACGCGGCATAAACCGCACTGATGGGAAACATCCTGGCTTTGCAGAAACAGTTTTAAGAATAATACTGAGAAACTATTTCTCTAATCCCGTCCTTAGCCAAAATAAATATATGGCAAACAGTAAGATATCAAGATCCCATGACCTGAGGTAATTGCTTAAAATTGGTTTCTCAGCCACTGTTTCCCCATGGAGCCTTGTTTGCTGAACACATCGGTACCCACCATCCAAGGCGTTTTTTCAAGAATTCAGCTCCCTTTTGTTATTGTAAATAATCCTTCTCCTTCCAGGAGAGGCTGGATGGGCCTGATGAAGACTCAGCATTCTTCTACCAGCTGGAACCTGTCACACAAACCTCCCCAGTGTGAGGAGAGGAGCCTCCCGCCCCGTCCCGCTGGATCTCCCACACCAAGTCCACCCGGTATCACGGTCAAACCGCCTCCTGAGCCTCAGGCCACGGCAACCCCACCAGAGCTCCCTCCCCTTCCATTCCCTGGCTGGGACTCGCAAGAACACCTCATACAACCTGCCTGAGTCTACAGACACAAAAATTATGACTGTGGCAGCCATATACAAAGCAATTTCATCACCAGTTAATCCAGTTATGATGGAGCTTTTGCTTCCAGCAACAGCACAGACAGAACACAGCGCTGCACAGCGCTGTTCTTTACCTTGGTCTTATGTTTTCTAGGGGTTGCTTTGGGTTCTCACTGTTTCCGAAGAAAGGACAATTTGCTGTGTTTTGGAGGAAAGGGAGCACCAGAGCGGCACTGACACATGGGCCAGCATGGCTGAAAATGACGCTCTGTTCATTCGACAGACCAAGCAGGACACTTCAGATCTGGAGGGCAGGGAGGAAACGGCTTCTGAAGTCATGAACAACAAACTTGGCATGTAATCAGTGGTACTGAAAGGCATGCCCATCCCAGGTTCTTCTTATAATAAATATGTTATTTATAATTACCTAAACCAGTTGAGTTTGTAAAGCAGGGGTAAAAACCATGGAGTTTTTTAACATAGCCAGAAGAATGTTGGAAAGCAAACTACACACAAATGTATACACACACACACACACACACACACACTTGTAGGTGTGCATATTTAACTACCAAACACTGAAATGCAGTTACACCCTAAGCTGAGTGACAACATCTGCCAATACAACTCCAAAATCTCTCTCTGAGGGACACACACAAAATAATTGTCCAAAAGCACTTCAGAAACACATACAGGGTGCACATGTGAATGCGTCTGTGTGTGTGTATAGATACACACAAACAACCACCCTTTTATCTGAGAATACCAGAGTGATTGATGATATTTTCCATGCCATAACCTTTGGTTCCTTGCTGTTTTATATGCAATCAAACGTATTAGCATTATAATTAAAAACATTCTGATGCAAGAAATATCATTCCTCAGCTCTCAGGGTGCTCTCAATGGCAAATTATTTTTCTCTTCAAACAGAAAAATAATGAAGTCTCACAAGCAACACGCTCCCACCAGCACAGGTTCTTAAGTAAGTACAACCTCTACTCATCCTAACCCCATCCCAAGCTGGGCTAAGCTTTGTTGGTCTTCTCCCAGGACCATACGCCAACACCTTGCAAATTAACCAGCGGTATGACCAAGCTCCTTCCTTCCTTTGCTCTGTCCCCTCAACGCAAAGACCGTCTCAGCAGAGCCGCTCAGCAGCGTTGCAGTTTCAGCCACAACCATGGAAGAACCTTTCAGTGGGATTCGAGAGCCTTGTCAAGAGAGAACTGAGCAGGTGCCGCTAAGATACACACAGAGTTAAGTCATCAATTGCAGTAACTTTTTGCCGTTGTACATCCTATCAAAGCTGGATAATGCTCAAGCAAGAAGCGGGTCTCTTTTGGTCTTGAATCAGGCAGAAGCAACAGCTCTGTGTACAGTGCAGAGCAGTCGCCCTTGATCAATGAAATATTTTCCTAAGAACTGAGAAAACACTAAAGTGCCTCAGATTGAGCCCTTATTTTTAAATCAGTCTAATTAAACAGTGGTGAGAGAAAATGGTAAAGATGGCAAATAAAAAAGGACCTTCCTCCCTACCTCATCTTTAGCACTCGACTTCCTTATCAAAGCTGCTTGTACATCTTTTCAAACAAGACTTCCTTTTATTTCCAGAAGACAAACTACGTGTTGGCACTTATGTTTTTAATATTGTATTAATTACCATGGGTATAATCTTAAAGACTGTATCTAGATATCAGAAGATAATGCAGTTGCACTTAGTCAGCTGTGCAGTAGCTTGTCCTAATTTTAGATTATCAGCTCTAGAGACCTGCTCAAAGAGTAAGACTGACAGACTTTTAATGGAGAAAATGTGAGTTCCCCTGGGATCCACACGTCTTTCTGATTCAGTAAGAAATCCCAGCGGCATTTGCTGAAAGGATCCCAGGATGGAAAATGACATCTCTCTAAGAATTAGTGCTTCATATTCCAATGCAAGTCCTCCAAATATACTCTCCCTCCACAGACATACTTACCACCTCTTCAGGTGTTTTAGCAACAGGAGAGCAAAATGCCGACTCTGAACACTCGGGCCCAGTGCTGAGTGCTAAATTGGAATGAAGGAGCATGAATCTATATAAATAGATAGATTATGCACCCCAACATGCCATCTAAAATTGAGATGCTGACACAGCCATAGCTACAGTACTGCTAAGCAGGGGCTGCACCATTTTTTCAATTAAATATCCTTGTTTCTTCTTCCAGAGAAACCTCTGGAGAAACGTCTCATTTGAGGGCAGACACAGACAGAAAGTGACTCTGTCTGTCGGCTCCCAATTAAAGGCTGGGGAAGATGGATTGGAGGCACAGCCACCACCTAACAGAGATCAGGTATCAACAATGATTTACAAAGCCAGAGAGATACATATTCAAGTGGGGAAAAAATAACACTCACAGCCTAGGAGATATGACTTTTCCTGCTCTGCCACCACTCACTATTCATCTGCTCCTCAGCTTCCCAGGTCCTGCTCGCTCCTGCGTTCTCCTACTTCACCGTGGCCCATCCAGTCACGCTTGAGCCGACTCACCTTTCAGCCACCTCGGTCCGTCACACGCCTTTCATCATGCTCATCTGCTGTTATTTTTTCAAAGGAACTGGTCTATCTTTCTAGATTCCAGGTCTTATTTATTCTAGTAGAAATACGTGCCTGTCTTGCATTACTTCAGCCTCTCCTGGATGTCTTATTTCCCAGGCACGCTGAAGGATCAGCGTGGGTTTGCCTTCACAAATCCTAAATGAAGCAAAACTGCTTCCATACCATTTTCCAAACAACAAGTACAGAATTATTTGCAGCAATATACCATATCTTATGGATACTTCAGTATATAAAAACCCACAAGAGATGGTCTTAAAGAAAAGTAGAACTCCTCTTCCCAGAAAGATGTTTCTGGTGGGAGAAGAATAACTCCACAATCCACGGAATACATTGACCCAGGACCAACCAAGAGCAATGTGACAATTGGCTACTGGAACAGCTCCACAGTTGGAGGCTAAAACTCTCATCATGGTATAAGACATTTGGGTCAAGGATCTTAAAACTTCTAATCGTGCTGACTACCCTCAGCTCCTCTGGTTATTAATGAAAACCGAGGATGCCGAGCACAATTTCTGAAACGATCAACCTCTTGCACAGAGGTTTTGTCCCCTCACACCTCCCACTGCATTTTGGTTATAGGAATTTTAGGTCCTAAAAATGTTATTTTATTTAAAGCAGGAATTCAAAAATCTTCTGGGTCCTATTGAAAGAGATCTAAAAGATCCTGCCTGTCTGAGGAGAAGAAGTTTCTACTTGTCAGTTAAACAAAGGAATAACACACAGCCTCCTTTATAGTGTGTACTTTACCTGTCATCCAACAGCCCATTATCATGTCACGGCAGAGTGCACTTTTCTGCAGGTCACTTTGTTTAAAATGACATGGATAATGCACATGTCAGCGAGCTGACAGTCCCGACCGTCCTTCAGAGATAAAAACCGCAAGAGGAGCGCCTGTTCTTATCTGGGGTACATGCCTTGGTCTATCATCTAAGTCAGGCAGAACATGATTTCTCCAGAGAGCACTTTTTTCATTTCCTGATTTTAAGAAAATCAAATAAGCACCATTTGTCTTCATCTGAATATGCTTGACCTGCTCAAATGATGATGTCTCGCATTTTATAACAGGCTACATATGCTGAATTCAAATTAACAGCAGAACAAGCCTTTAGATCTTTGCCTGAGCTGCCAGCACAGGCTGAATAAATACACCAGGGTTAGCTGCTGTCTCCAGGATTGGGCCAGAGCTAGAAAACTCTGGTTCTGGGATTTGAAAAGCGCTAAGTTATCAGGGATATTTGGATCTACACTTAATCTCCTTTCATTAGGAGGGAAGACAAAATACAGATCACAGAGATGAAATACGCATTTGGATTTTCAATCCTTCCCACGCAAGTACTGGGATATTCTGTGTGAGGTACATTTTGAGTCTCTCTTGTACCGTGTTGCAAAATCTATCCTGAACCAGCACACCGCCACCATTCCCAAAAGCTGCCTGTCTTTTTATACGGGATCACTGCAAGAGAGAAACACGGTGAACCCGCAGAGGTTTAGCTCTGCAAATGCAGCCCTGGCAGGAAATTACACTCCTGGTTCTGGGTGCCATAAACACAAGAGCTAAAATTCAGTTTATCATCTTCCACTGCATAAGGAACATCCTGAAAATGAATAATCACTTCATGGGATGGAATGTAATGGCAATGCATTAAAAATTCATATCTAAAAGTGCAGGTTAATATTCTGTGCAAAAACCCAACAAAACCTCCCCTTTCTGTTGTCACACTGATTAACTCCAGTGATTAGTTCCCTTATGAAAGGGAAATCACTGCAGTTCAAAGTAAACAGTAGTTCTTTAACATAGTTAGCAAATTATTAAGAAACATGAGGGGAAAAAAGTCTCTACTTGGGAAATTACTGGAAAAGCTGAAGGGCAACGCTTTGGCAGTTTCATACAGAGTGTCTGAAAATGTCCTTAGCTTCCTGCTACAAAACCGTATAACAAACTCATTGAATTCATGAAAGGTGGATTTTACAACATATTTGTTCGTTTCTGTTGTATCAGCTGCACACCAGCATGGTCATCACTCTTCTTCTTGGCTTGACTTGGAGCTGCTTAACAGAACCACTCATCAAACTCTAAACAATCCAATGTTATTACATGAACAATGTTTTCAGGCAGCATTTTACCCTCCCCCAACTTCCACCCCCCAATTTTTCCAGTGAAAGAGGAGGCAAAAGTCATTACAAAACATCCTTTAAAGCTCAATATACAAATGAAATTCACAAAATCCTGGAAATAAAGAAATTAGACCAGTTTTTATGCGATCAGTATTTCCTTTTTGCCAAAGAAGAAAGGTAGATATTAGTCTGTTCACAACATAAAATAAGACATAAAAATGTGCATCAATGTGAATACTAGTTCTTCGTTACTATTAGACTTTCAAACAATAAACAGCATTAGAAATCAAGTTCTTCCATTTTCCACTTAGAAACCCTCAGTTACTGAGATAATTATCAGCAAGTTGTGTCACTTGACTTCAATATACAGTTTCCAAATGTTTCTAAAAAATAGATATCTATGTATATCAACTATAACACTTCAATTCAAGTTTTAAGTCCCTCGCCTGCAAAGAAGCAAAACAGGCAGTAGCAGTGATTAAATAACTGCTGAAAAGTGCAAACGTGAGGGTTACAAACATATTCGGTTACTGTTAGAACTTCCCAAAGGAAAATGGAGCCAAAGAAGGGGTTGGTATTGAGAGTGAGGTTCATAAACAACCCACGCAAACCAGGGCATCAGTATGTTTGAAGATGAATTGCGTGGCCTCCAAAACATTCATTAGAATCCTCTTCCCTTGGAGGTCTATTCCAAAATTAAATAAAGGGAACAAAGTGTTTTCTTTGTATAGAGAATTCTTTAGATCAAGCCAAAAAAGAAACTTGGAATAAATAACTGAATAATAGGAATAAGTGAATCCAACCAATTCTTTTTGCTCCCATACTGATTCTCTTTCTTACCTTCTCTTCTTGATCACTGTCGCTGTCACACTGAAACACAAAAAGGAAAAAAGAACAGGTAAGAGAAACTTGCTACAGCAAAATAGGAAAGATTTCTATGAAGGAGATGGCTGGAACACTCATAAACCCTGTGCCACCAAACCTGGTTCCTTCAGGAAAAAGCTCCATTACTGTACAGTAGATGATTTTCCTTCACATTGTTGTTGAAGACGACACATTTGTATGTTTGAATTAATGACAAATTGTGCTGAAAACAACAAAAGCCATTTGTAATTCCCTCCATTATTTGAATTCACATGGACAGGAGCTGATGGTGCCTGAGTACATTCAGAGTCCAAAACCGGATCAGGGAAGAAGAAAGCCCAAATGAGAGGCTGCTCTCCATTGCTGGACAGTATTCCTCATACCGCCTGCCAATAAATCACCTTCACAGGCTTCCCAGCCGGGAAGGGCTGAGCTTTGCCTGTCCCACAAGAGAAACATCTGCCAGGTCCTACTCCAGGACCACTCAGAGGGTTCACCTTGTATCTTTGCCTACAGCTGCTGAGCTGAAGAATTCAGAGATCACAGCGAAAGCAAGAACACGCCAAATGAACTGATTCATTGAGGTTCTCTACAATTCAAGAGTAGGCCGGCTATCACAGTAAACACATTACTATAAAATGCTGAACAGTAACACTAGCGGAGCTTGCTGTATATCAAGTGCCATTGCTCGGTTTTTTAATAACTTTTACTGTTGTAAAAATACAAGAGGACTAGATGAATCAAGCCTGTAGTGCAGATAAGCATCAGCAACCCCCAACACGTTTCTATTTGCTAGGAGTACAAAAGCTGTGCTGGCAACAGGACTGTGAGGACAACAGGACTCACCCGCACCTCCCAGCCTCTCTTGGACCAGATTTGCTTCATCCCAGCTAATTCTGGGTAACTATGGAGTGGTCACACCTGGCCACCTCCACAGCAGAAGAACATGGAAAATACCTCCTTCTGGGCTGCTTTTTAAACTACAAGTTTAGATTCCAGAGGACTGAATTGTCTGTGCATTAGATGCAGAGCTAGTGGTAGATGTTTTGATGAAAAGCAGAGGAACCCCAAACAGGAGAACAGGACTTTCCTCAGGACCAGCTGACTGTGTTGTGTTGTTACAGAAATTGGTTAAGTCCTTTGTGGATCTGTATCCTATTTAATGTGTCCTTGAGTATTTTCACAAGACAACCATATTGCTTCAAAATTAGTTACACTTTGTAAATTCCAAAGGTCACCTACACAGTGGGATGTGAACAGACATAGCCAAATACACCCACAAATGTATGTATTTGATTTGCACAAATCATCTTCTGTGTGCTTTTTAATCCTAACTTTTCTGTTTCACTGGCTCTTTCCTCATTTTCATCAGTACAGGGGGTGAAAAGGTGCCTTCCCCACACCAATGAGCTACATACCAACAAATTAGAGTGAAGAACTATTTCTAGGTATGTTTCAAATAATTTTAAATGAAGCAAAGATGAGATAAAGTTACAATCTGCTTTCAGATAATTCCAAATAGAAATGAAGTGAAATTTACCTCATAAGTAAAATTATTTATACAGCACTAGCTGCACCTAAATACTCTGGTAACAAACAAATGAGAGGGAACGTGAAGATATGAGAGAGTTTTAGGTTGAATTCAGAAACCCTCATACAATGACCAAGTTAACGAAGAGAGTATGATTAACTGACAAAAGGAAAAATTCACATTTCTGGAACAGTATAGTATTTATATGAAGTACTCATAGTCTTACCTTGTAAATATTATGCTTTTAGACTTCAGTGTGACTACACATAAGAGATTTTGATATATGGGTACGTATAGGTAGGGGGGTTTGCAAAGCTAGGCCCTATATTTACAGAAAGGCAAACGTAGACTTTCATCCATAAAAATCACAGCATGTCAAAGATTTTCCCTTTCCTATCTCTATTTAATAGTCAGAAAAATTCAGCTTTTGGGCTATAGCACCTTCTTCCAAGGCTCGGTTAGAGCCAGGAAGGTTTAATGGTTCTGGGCCCCCTGCACTGGAGGTCTATGTGTTTGAGATGCATTATAACACATGACACATCTTCTAAAACAGGGAGCTCAGAACCCTTTGCTCCATTTGCTTGTGCCCTCTGCCCACCCTCCAGACAAACTCCAATACAAGCGCTGATGGTAGTGCCTGATTCCAAAAGGAGAAAGCAAAGGGGTAAAAAGATATATAAGCCATCAAGAATGACTATCTATGAGCCGCTGGGTTCTGAGGGTTGAGACACACGTGTAGGTGTGCCATGACCCAGCCGTGGTGACAGCGCTTTGCAGCCTCTCCTTCCCTCACCAGTTTTTCATCTGGCTGAAGGAATCTCTCCTCCGCTATGGATTAAGTTTCCCCAGCTCATAAGCTTGGAAAGAGCTCAGGGTTTTGTGTTTGCTGCAGTGTGGAGGTACTCGGGGAGAAGAGGACTTGCCAGCAGTGACATCTGAATTTGCCAGCAAAGCTGTTACCCGCCTCCCGTCGAGTCTGCAGAGAAAGCGCACAGAGCGATGTTGGTGGGAAGCTATTTCCATCAAAGTGTTAAGCCTCCTGCTTTCCGACAGTCCAGTTCTAATTTCAAGGTCCGCTTAATTCCACATCAAATAATTACTGCTGTACCCAGAAGCACCTTGTCTCCAGAGTTAAGCATATGGCGAAGGACTGAGACCTACTGGTGCCCATTATGGAAGCAGCATGGATGCCAAGCCGATTAAAAATGCTCAGGCTCCCTTCACAACATGCCCGGTGACTGACAGCTTCGCGATTTGGCCAGTCACTGTGGCTGCCAAAAAAGCCTCTGCTGCACGGAGGCCCACATGGCACTCGGAGAAAACAGTTCCATTCCTGGTATTAAATTCCCATACTGACCCGAGGAGTTTGCTGGGAGCTCAGCAGGAGCGAACCATCCAATTTACAGCTCCAGCCCCCAGAGCCCTCTGTGCCAGCCTCTGGCAGAGACGAATGATGGTCAAACCCCTCCAGCTCATAAATTATGCAAAGGCAATAAATGCACTCAGCAAACAGCTCCTAACGTTTGCCTAGCCTGGCTCCAGCGCCGCTTTGTAAAATGCCAGGAGTCCTGCACACACAAGGCATCTATTTCACTCATAAAGAGGTTTTGTTGTCGGGGCGCGCGGGAAGGAGACCCACCGTCCAGCAGGGCTGCCCTGCTCCAAGGGCAGAATTTTAGGGACAAGCTATATGAAAGAAAAAAAGGAGGGACAGGAGGAAAGGGCATGCTATTTAAATTCAGTATGTACATGGTTGTATGCAGGCATACACATTGCATGTGCATGTTTTGCACAGTGACGTTAAACTGAATTTTCCCTGAGGATGAAGGAAATGGATGTCTTCTGGTTCATGGTAAGAATCAGACAATTTATGAGCAGGGGGAACTCCACAAAGACTCGCAGAAGAGGGGAAGAGATTTGCTGCTCGGGCTGGAAGCTGAACCGGAGCAACTGTTTGCTCTTCCCATGCCTGAGACTACGTTGCTGTTTAGTCACTCCGGGTATTGCACTTACACCTTCCCCAGTGGCCCTCGCTCTGATGTGCTCATTTACATTTTTGGATGCATTTTCTTCCCAGGGGTGCCAAAGCAAAAGGTGTTTCCATCTTCCGCAGGCTTGCTGCTAACCGCTTCTGGAGAACAGCTCTGGAAACCAAAGCCAACAACTGTTGATTATCCAGAACTACTGGTCAATCTGAAGACCCGAGTCCGCACCGTTCACTCAATTCCTCCGTTCCTCCAGCATTTCTCTACCTCCCGGGGCCATAGAAAAGAAGTACCGTGATTTAAGTGCTTTGTGGTTCTCAGAGCACCAGACTGTTTTGCAACTGATGTGATGCAAACGCTTTGTACCAGCCTTCTGCTTTGGGTCGAGATTCAGTATTTTGTGCCTATTACAAAGAAATAACTTTCTAGTGTTCTCCCACGTCGTTTCAGGAAATCAAGGCTCGGAGCACACACTGCATCGGAATATTCTGAAAATACCTGGGAGTCCAAAATATCATTCAGAGATAGCATGACCTGATTTTTGGGTAACTGCCACTAACTTCACTGGAATCTGCGAGTGATAACGTGACAAACACATCCTACACCCAAACAAACAGCGGCTTCTTTCTCCGATTCTTAGGCTCAAGGCATTTCCTATCTCCACACTGAGCACGAGCCATGACTGGCTGTGGGCACCCGCGGCCAGGCTTGAGAAGAGCCCAGAGCCAAGCTTTCCAAAGCTGACAAACATCATCAAACACCCACCCAAGCAACCAGCCCTGGGCTCTCACGTAGGCACCGGAATGAAAGCCACATTAGCGAAACTGCTGAGCACCCACAGCTCCACAGACAGCCAAGTGTTCAAATAAGCGGGGCACAAAATGCTGTGAGATCCTCAAACCGCAGCCTGACAGGCCCCTCAGAGGAAGGAGTCTTCAAAATGGCAATTTTACACTTTTGAAAGTCTTGTATAGGGCAGAACGGCCTCCACAGTTTTCCCAAAGGACCTAGAGCACTACAAACCAAATCCAAAGCAAGGGACATATATGTAAAGCTCACTCAAAACCAGCTCCACAGATAAAATTATCTTAGAGAACATATGGAAACGTTAAGGTTGTTTCTAATTCCTATATATTCAGAGGCAATAACAAGACCAGACTGACAATAACTTGCACTAAGTGGCCATAGTTACCATTTAATTGTTCAAACACCTTTAATAACTGACGTGGGCAGGCTACCAGCCACCATGGCACTTGACACATGTGCCAAGTGCTCAAGCTTCATTTTGCAGTGTTTCTGCAAATTCATGCTCAAGAAGCACTAATGGGAACCAGTAACCCACCAACTCACATTTTCATATGTCCACTGCAGTCAAAATTCAAACAGTTGTTCCTAAAATCAACCCCAAGTGAGAAGGGAACATACGAAGTCGTAAGGTCTTCTTACCAACTTTCCACCCCAGCTTAAACCTTCTAAACGGCTGCTATCAGTTGGGGCTGTGAAAGCACAAGACGCATTCCCTGTGATGTGGAGCATGCACACAAACCGCTGCAGCGGGAAGTGCAAAAAGAACTTTCCGATTCCCGTGCAAGGCTTTAATTGCTCCTGTGTTTTGTAGAAGAAAAGGAAAAATTGGGCTAGAGCCTAGTTGTACCTCCCAAATCCCCTGCCCCAGCTCAAGAGTCAAAACGCACAGCACGTCTCCCACAGCACCCGCAGAATGAGACTGATCCCAATGCCACGTTTCAAAAATCAGACACCTTATGAGGTTACAGCTATAATTTGAGCTCATTTTAATAGCTGGAGAGAAATCAAGCTGAGTAAAGGTCTGTGCCACCTCAGCGGCTCATTCAGGCTGAAGCAACACTACAGATTTCTATGTACCTGCCTGATTGAACACATTCTTGTGCAAAAAGTGGCAATCATTGAATAGATCATGTACAATGACATTGAGGAGGGCATTGTTCTCTATTCTGCTCAATGGACTTTGCTGGAACAGCTATTTCATATCGCGGATCCATTTATCATTGCCACCAAAGGAGTCAGTGCTGCTGAAACGCCGGCGCTGAACAAAGTGATTCTGCTCATCTGTCTGCTGAAAAGAAATCTGAAGAAAATGAGGGAAAACCCAGACCTCAGCCATGTTCACACTGACATTTACGATATTCTTGTCCATCTAGCCACCAATGACAAACTGACAGCCCTGGAAAGGGCAAAGATGGTATTTTAGCTATACAATTAGACCTTTGCTTCCAAGAAAAACGGAGAAAAACCCACCTCCTAGATGAAAGGAGATCCAGACAGGGAATAAATGGGCAATTTTCTAATTGATGAAATGGAGACAGGCCCAGTCACAAAGAAACTAAGAGCAAGAAATTAACTTTTTTCATTCCTATCTCTGACTTTGCCTGCAAGCAGCATTCAGCATGGAGCTCCTTGCCAAGGAACCTTTTATATATATATATATAAATACATATATATATAGCATCTCCCCAATTGGTTAACATCACCGTCTGCTTCGCAATTCTTCACCATTATCCACAGTGAATCACTGTAAGGAATGACTCTGAAACAGAGATGGTCTGAGAAGTTTAAGGTCTGCTTTCTCAAAACCTAAAATTACGGATTATTCACAGAAAAGTCCCATTTTACACAAATTACCTTAGTCTGGACAAAAGATTACAATGTTGACCTCTAATCTGAATTCCATTTTATCCAAACTACTTCACTTCAGATGAAATGTATCAGTCTTGGACATTTAGAGTTATCTTGGCCACTTACAGGCAAAATATTGAGAACTTTGAACCACTTTCAGCTGTAACTCTTTTTAATTCCTCACTCCTGGGACTTCTGTGATTGTTTTATACAGCAAAATGACACAGTTAGTGGCTCCTTCTAGTTCTACCAGCAACAAAACTATGGTCTGATTAGAACTATATTTTGAATATTAAAATGAAAACATCAGATTACATTACTATCCATGATAAAGATGACCCACCGTATATTTCTATAGGATGTGAATATACCCTTGGCAGCTGGTGGGTATATACACTCCTGTAGACCACAGGGAGCTGAGCCCTCAGTCCTGCAGGCACCGCCGCGGAGAAGGGTCAAGATAAACCACCCGATAAGAAACGCGTTCTCCTTTGCTCCCTGGAAACCGAGCTGAAACTGGGCTATTACTGCAGTTCTACAGAAAACGCAACTTCTTTCCCCTGGTTATCGCTCCCGATGGCTTCTTACGGTGTCATTGCTCAATGATCCCACAAGCGCTTAAGACCCAATCCAGCCGTCCCCAAAGAACAGGATGATGCTCCCACCAGCGTCGGCAGAAGATGAAATGGGCTTTCCAGGTGTCCCATTAGAAAGCTAACGATGCCATGAGTAACTCAGCTCAGCTCAGCATCTTCAGAAAGCGCCTGCGCAAGTCAGGCATCCGCATTGCACTAGACTCACCACGTGCACAACCGAATCTTCATTTTAGGAATCATTCCACTTTGCAGTTGGATGAACTCCCTGCCTCAGTTCCGCAGTACACGAAAAAGTGACAACGTACCTTTGCATCTGGGACTCCAAATGTACATTTGCTGCCTCCTTATCTGCCCTTCTGGCTCTAGATAATATGCAGCGTGTAATGTTATTTTTAACATCCTCTCAACTGATGATGCCCATTAACAGTGCTTCACGTCATTTTTAGCATCCTCTCAACAATGAGTACTTTGTCAGGTTTCAAAAAATAAGAGTAAATAATAATAAAAATGTGTATTTATACTGGTGGACTAAGTCAATAGCACAGTCTTAAACTAATCAGTGTTCAATGAAGTCAGTGCCTAACAGTGCATTAGCCAGTGCCTCCATAGAAGAAAAGATTCTTATTTTCCAGAACTCCTGGTCTTAGCTCAAGAGGTTCAGTTTGGAATTTGAGTCTTCCAGGTACTTACAGGCTAATGAAATCAAAATATCCTGATGGACAAGAAGCAAAGCATGTTACGGGTTAAAATAATACAAGAATCTATTTTTTCCACTGTGTTGTGATCCATAAAAATCACCCTGAGCCTTTCCTCTTTCTTCTCTGCCTGTGAAGCCAATTGCTTTGATTGCAGTGATATGAGCTTGCTGAAATGACTTGCCCTTGCTTGTGAAGCAAATGGAACATGCTAATAGAACTTATCGCATTACCCGATGCAAAAGTGCCATAGCTCATTACTTTAAGATAAAAGGATATCATTGCAGACGGGAAGCAGAATTGACTTTCTGAGGCCCGACTTGATGATGATTTAATCAACTGCTCTCTTTCACTTCTCATCTCTGCGCCTGTCGCTTTCACAGGTGCTGTTAAATGAGACACTCAGAAAGTGAGCGGAGGGAAAGAAATTGCTGTCATTACTTTTCAAGAAAGGAGGTATGCAAATTTTCGACAGAAAGATTGCGTTCATAATGGGCCTGGTAAAATACAAGGATCATGCTTGACAGGTGAGGGCAAGTCATTTGTACGTCCTTAAAGTGAAGCAACCATCCTCATTTAGAAATTGTGCTCGATAAGAGAAGCTACAAATGAAAACCACGCGATGGCTGCGAAGCAGCAAGCAAACCCTGGAAGGCTTTGCTATTGCTGAGCTGCTTTCGGCAGGTGCCTGACGCCTCCACACGTGTCTGTTCCCAATGCCAGATGGCCAGATTTTGACCTCAGGATCTCACAGACAACTCCTCTTCAACGTTTTTTTGCTGTCAGCTTTACGGTCTAGGGTCTCAGAGTTTCTTCCCTTCTCCATCACTGCCAGAAATAGAAATTACAAGACGAAAAACGAAGTGAGGGTTGAGTTAACTCTGAAAACAGAATCAATAGGTTGAAAACAACAACTTGTTTTCTTGTGCACGTAACTGCGTATTACAGATCTTGGAAAGTCCGGAGCTTACGGCTCGTAGAGCCAAGTAAAAAGCCAAAAGAATAATCCACAAAAAGGGTTGTGGCAGGAGGGAAAGAGGATGAAAAGATGCTTCTCTAGGGCCCAAAAGAACCTGCGTGATTGCAACACAGAAGGGCAAAACCAGGATAACAATGTTCTATTGACTTGATGGAAAGGTTCTGATATTCCAAAATTAGAACTTAAAAAAGCATGATAATTGAGATGATGCATTATGTATGGGTTAAAAACAGCCTACAGATCTTAGATGGCTATTGAGCTGTTTGGATCATTTTAAATGGGGAAATGAGAACTACCACGATTTATTGGCACCAATCAGGTTTTCAATCAGAGACTGATAGTCAGCCGCAGCAAACGGGTTCCTTGGGAACTCCCCTGCATGCAACAGACACGGCAGTTTGTCATAAAAATGTTGACATTTTGTCTCGGATAACAACATAGGACTTAAATAGAATTACTGTCATGAATATTTAGAATTAAACAAGAAATGGCTAGGAAATACTGCCACAGAGGAAGCTTGATAAAATGGAAAAGGATTTAAATAAGAACAGCCACTGTATCAGTTCCACAGAAAGGTGCATTATAAGCGTCTTCTTTCCCAAGACAGACAGCTCATTTAGCTCAAATACTTGTTTATGAGATGCAACTCTCAGATATCTTAGTTGACCTACGTGTCAGGTTCTCAACCCTCCCCATGTGGGTAGTGACCCAGTAACACTCTGTACTCTTCTCTCGCCAAAATACTTCACTGCAGGTTGAAAAGCAACACGATGGAGGAAGGACATGGTGGAGGAAGGACAGCGTTGGGCTGGGCTCACAACCTTTGTCCCCACTGTCACTGCCACCCAGGCAAGTCACAGAGTCCTAGAATCAGGTTGGTTGGAAGAGACCTGTAAGATCATTATAAGTTTCTGCTTCTGTCAACACTCCAACTCTCCATCTCTTTGGGCTGTTCAATGGCACCCTCCTTACGGTTGGGTTAGGTTTCTCTATATGTGCTTAGAAAGTGTGCAGGACAATAGCGCATTTCTCTTAGAGAATTTTGGTCTTAGTAAATAAAAGAAGAAGAACAAAGCATTAAGACTTGGATCAGGCCCTAGACACATCACGCCAATCTTCAATATAGATCTCATCTTCCACCAACTAAACGGCATGGCCTATAGAAAATTATATAATTTAAACTGAAAATTATTTTTATTTTAGATAGTGGGAACGCACACAAAGAAGCACCAATACAGTCTCGATAACGGTGCACAGGGGTTGTTCTCTCTTACAGGCTGCAGCAACTCTGAGCACAAAATGGCCACTGAAACACACACGGAGATCCAACTGATTCGTAAAGAAAAAACAGTTGTAGAAATACTATCTAGAGGAAAGAAAAATAATAATAAAAAGCCTTCTTTCCTCTTTCCCAAGCAACAATAACTCTTTAGCTTTTGAGCTCTGCATCTTTACATTAGGCTAAGCAATTTAAACTGAATTGTATAAATAATAATAATAATAATTCCCCAAACCACCCAAAACAATTGATCCTTAGGGATAAGACCTTAACAGCTGAGCTATAAACCTCTGAACATTGGATTTTAATGGATACTAAAAAACCCTTAACTAAGCCCCATAAATATAACCTGAAACAAAATGATTTGTGTTGTAAGC